>NC_056729.1:1096393002-1096440502 GCF_019279795.1 Protopterus annectens | reverse complement strand
TTTTGCACTTACTTTTGCTAAAACTGAGGTCATTTGATCTCAGTCTCTTCAGTAGCTTAATCAAGTTGGCATTATGTGCTTGTTTGATCAGTCAGTCCACTAGTATGTTATCAATAACATTAACAACATCACCAAAACCACTGATGACATTGTCAGAGAACTCTGAACCATTTCTGGTGTCTATAAAACAGCAAATGGTTGTTTGAGATCTGGCAAATGACTGAAGTTATGCATTGTTAATTGGATGCAAACAGTAGTCCAAGGTTTGTTTCCCCTCAACCTCTCTTTGGCTACTGCATGACCAAGCAGGTCCCTTAACCACTGTTGAATATGCCTGCCAAGTTACTCTAGAGTAGCAGCCATTTTTAGGAGAGAGTGCATGGCTTATTAGCATTAGCTGCTCCCTTGGAAAATGCATTAGCATGCGGCTTCTCTGACAAAACTGCTCTCCATGCTATTGTCACTACCGGGGCAAACTGTATAAGGAATGGGGCCTCTGAATTGGAAATGTTTACCTTGGTGCTGAAACCTTCAGAGTTAAGGCTTCTACACCACAATAAGCCTTTCTAAATCCTGCTTTCCTTTTTAGTGAAAAAAATATTTTCTGCCTCTGAAACTGTGGACTTAGAATTCAAGTGTCACAGTAGTGGTATGGGTACACATATCCAGAGGATGGGTATGTCTACAAATGCATTAATAAAGCAATTAATTAATTAAATTATCATTTGTTAACCAGATTACTTTCACTAGGCTAGTGGCCTCTTTTCAGGAGAGACTCAATGTGGTATTTACACTACAAAGGGAAATTTGGACAGGGCACCAGGGAGCTTCTTCAACTCTTTTTAGTAAGTGCCATGAGATTCTTTACATTCACCCAAGCCACAACCAGCTCAAGCAGATGGGACTTGCAGTTTAACATCTCACCCAAAGGGCAACACACACAGGAGTACAACACCCTCCTTATGCTGCAGTGCAATATCAGTGTCAATAGAACCCACAGCCTTCTGGTCTTCTAACACCAAAGGTGAATAAGCTACATGTTTCACCACTGACACTCCAAGCTTCGAATTCTTTGTTAAACTCTATTATTGTGGTGTTCTTAAACATTTTTCTTCATTCATAACATGATTTTGGATTTAAACTGCTATTATAAAAATATTGCATGAAAGAAGATTGCTAAACAAATTTTCATGCAATTTTCCTTTATTGTTATAGGGATTATATTTTAAATGCATTTATGACTGCAATTACTCAGAGTGGTGTAAATACTAGAAGAACAAATAGGTTTGATAGCAACATCACACTGTGTGAACACAGTGTGTTGTTTCATTGACTACATCGATTGGTTCATTAGTTATATTGGTTACATTCTTGCTAATGAAAAATGAATTTGCAAGGTTTATTTTGCTACAGCAAACTACTGCAAACATGTACTTTTGAGATTTAATCCAGAAATATGCTGAATGCTTAAAATCTTTAAACTCGCTCTTTAAAATGTTTTTCATTAAGAATCAGCATCTTCCTTACAGAACAGAAGCCTGGATAAAAATAAACTAGATCAATATATTAACCTGCAATGTAATGGGAAACAAAAAAAAAAAGAAGAAGTTGAAACTAACAATAGAAGGAAGAAAGGAAAATGATTTACAAGAAGAATTCTTTAAATTCAAATGAAAGAAGTTGCATTAGCTTGTTCAAATATATTATATGGTATGCACAATCCATAATTGTTACTGCATATTGCTTAAGATGTCAGCTGAAATGTAATGAAGCTGAATGCAAGGTGATGCATTTTAGACATAAAAAAAGCATGGAAGTGATGCAATATGGGAGAGATGGTATCAGAGACATCTCATGAAGCAAATGACTTGGAGTGAGAAGCCTCATAACAACGTTTAAGCATAATCATTCTGTGCATTGAAATGAAGGTTTTGAGAATTGTTTGGCTTTCCTACAAGGAGAGAAAATCCATGTCTTGTACATGTCATATTAGACCATGTCCTTATATCATTCAGTGTAACATCTAGTGCTATCCTTCCAAATAGACAGATAAGAATTAATGCATGATTTAAGGAGCTCTGCTTCATCTGCATCTTTAGTAACAGAAGAAAAAATAAAATTTTCTGTTCTGTCATTGGTCTAACACAAGCACTACAATATACAACAAAAGATAAGAACTAACATCTATAGTTGATCATTATATTTATTTTCATTTATTAAGCATATATTACCCAACTAAATAGAAATATCTCTTTTCATTCGTGACCTGGAAGGTCTAGGCTACTCTACTGATTTGCTCAAAGTTGCACATTATGTAAGTGGAGGGATTGAGGGAATCACTCTACAGACCACCAAATGACACTGATAACTTGCAGTCTCCACTGTTTTTTTCTGTTCTGCCTGATAAAACGTATTAGTAAAATAAAGAGACAAGATCTGCTGTAAGAGCTATCCTATGTTCTAATAATGACTCAGAAATCCAAGTATGTAGAGGTTTAGCATGTTACGTATATTTTAAAAATGAACAAATGCTGCCACACTGACATAACCACTCTCCAGTTATACACTTCATAACAAGCCTGCATATACCAATGAAACTAAATGTGATTCAGTACAATTTATATTAAAATATCAAGTTAGCATACTGTTACTGCAACTCCACTAAATAATTTATTTTCCAAAGTACACAGGTGCAAAAAAAAATACATTTGTCTGATAAGTGCTAGTCAGTTGCAAATCTTCAGTCTGCTCTTTAAATGGTCTTCTACCACATGTGGCTTTAACATCTGCAGTTGCTATTTTTATGTAATGTATACTGCAGGAGGCATGCGTTGTCGTCTGCTGTTTTACATCTCAGTATGACGCACCTACATCCCACTGCACATGACATCACAACCAAACTCTGATTCTTTAAATAACAGCATGCTAGCCCCATCTTTTCTCTACTATTTTAGATATTTCTGGATAATTTCATTACTTCTTCATCCCATACCATGTACTTGCCCTACACTTACCCTACAACTTTATTAACTGCCCACATTGCAATATGACATGGGCACACACAGTTACAGAAAAGAAAACAAATGTTAAAGAATTTATATATAGATGCTTTCTTTTTTAACATTATATACATGACTAAGTCCTTGATTCCTTTAACATTAGTCAGCATATATTGTTCCTGCATATTCCATTAATTTCTATGTAATTTGCTCCTTCCCTCTTCTAAAGGTACCACATCCAGTTCTTTGATCTCCTTTACGACATTCAGTAATTCATTTACAGTTGATTTAGATTCTGATTTTTTATTTCTAGTAATTGCTTGTTTTGTAAACAATAGCATTAAACTAGACAATTCAGATATTCTATCCTAACTTAAAATAATTGTTTCCTTAGCCCAAAGACATGCAATAGGTGGATTGGACACTCTAAATTGGCCCTAGGTGTGACTGTGTGCATGTGTGTGTGCCATCTGTGGAAGGTTGGGCGCCGGGCTGGCAACTCGACACTGTAAAACTCCGCTGCCAATCATGAGCAGACAGATGATCCACTGTGGCGACCCCTAACTGAGAAAAGCCGAAAGAAGAAGAAGAAGAAAGAAGAAGTTCTCCACAACATTTCTGACAAAGTACTGACAAAGTACACTGTAGGGAATTTTTAAAATCTGCCAACTCATTGCATTTCCAAAAAAACGTTTCCAGTTATCACTGTCTTTGCCATCATGCATCCAGCAATTGCCATTTACCTGGCGGACAACTTTCTGAAGTCTGTTTGGAATATAGAAATACCTACAGAAACACTTACACAAGAATCCTAAACCACCTGGAATTTGTTGCATACGTGGGAGCCATACATATGTCCTCCTATTGTACCTTTCTAAACTGCCTTTGCAGTCACACTTTCCAGTCTTTCCTAACCTCTTCTGCTTGATACTTATAGGTAACATACAGTGCTTAAACATTTGCTTATGTCTGGAAAGGGAGGGTGGCCTAATGGTTAAAGTGCTTGCCTTACAAATACAAGGTGTGGGGTTTGAGCCCCACAAGGGATAATTGGCTAGGCTTAAAATGATTCACAAGGGCAGTTAGCGTAGTACTAATCTATGAGCCTATTGCACTTCCCTTTCTAGACACAAGGGGATGTTTAAGCCCTGTATCCAACATCAGTGACTTAATAATGTCTGTGTTTGAGTATTTTTTGCTTTCTTTTAGTGGACTAAAAAGCATTTCTCAATTTTAATTTAGTTTTTAATAAACATTCAAGGATTGCTTATATCCTCCATCCTTTCTTGTTTTTTTATATACAGTAGGAGTAAAATTCTCATACACCGAACATGATATATCTACATTCTAATAAAATTAAGCTAGATAGCATTTAGGTTGTCTACTTGTTGTGTTGTTTCCCTACAAGAAATGTCTGCAAAATCTTGCAGAAGAAGGCAGACCTTAACAAGACCTTTCCAAAATATTATGGCTAAAATAGCTGAGGGTGAATGCCCAGTAACTCACAGTTCTTCCAACTTGTCCCTTATAGGCAACCTATTTAGCAGTCAGTTTAGTATGCTAACAGTTGGCAGTCCATAACTGGTGAAAAGACACAAAAGCATGTATATCTGCACAAAGAATATCGTAATTTAGGAAATAATAATTAGGCAATATAAAAATTATAACATCCCAGTTACACTTGTTCTATGGAGGTAGCAGTTACTCAACACACGAGAGAATGTGTTAATTCAGCTCTGTATTGTATGTAAACTGACACATTTTATTTTCTATGTATTATTTTGTCTAACTTCTTGCTCTGTTTGTAAATACGTACTCCATATCTCTCAACCTCTTAGAGCAAGAAAACTGGACAAAGCCATAAATAAAAGTGGGACAAAGGCCAAAATATAGGGGAAAGTTTTAAATATTGCTCTTACAAACTTAGAATGTTGATAGAATAACAGGTTTTGTATTAGAGTGAATTTTCTGAAGGGTATGAAGTCTAAAATTCAAATGTCTTTCATTATTTTCTAACTTCAGTCTTTAATTATCTGCCAATAATTTGTAAGAAAAACACAATTTATTTATTATTTTTATTTTATTTTACATTTGTTAACTGGAATAGTCCGACTGGATATATGTCCATTTTCAGCGGAGGCCCGGGGAGAAAAGCTCCAACAAAAACAGCAACATAAGCAAAAACAAAAGACAAAAACAATGTACAAAAGTATTGGGTTGCTTGAAGAAGTGACGAAAAACATTTTAGAACATGGAGTCAGAATTTGACATTACTAATATTGTCATAGGAACCAAAAGCTAACGTCGTTAGTAAGTGAGAGTGAAATGTATTAGTTAGAAGGAGAGAATTATGGCTAATACATTGTGTAGAGTGAGGATTAGCCAGGCTTGGTACAGTAGCAGGACCTATTTGACCCCAGGTGTAGTTTGAGCTTGGCTTTGAAGTGATTTAGGAAAGAAATTGAGGTAATCTCAGGGGGTAAAAGGTTCCAGGTTCTACCTAGGGAGTTGGACAGGAGAGAGTCACCGGCTAGGTTATTAGTTTTGTAAGTCTGGATGAGGACTTTGTTGGAAGAACGTAGTGGTCGTGGATTGTTATACAGGGTGACTAGGTGTTTGAGTGAAGGGGTGTTTTCAGGGGTGTGTATGATTTTGTGGGCTATGATCAGTTGGTTGTATCGCACTAGACTAGGAAGTTCGAGCCAACCAAGCTGAGTTAGATTAATGCAGTGATGTATTCTAAAAGGGAGCCCAGTGGCGAATCTGGCAATGTGATTGTAACAGGTAGTAAGTTTGTTTAGATTGGACTTATTGCTATTTAGAAGAAGAGGGGATGCGTACAGGAGAGTAGAGAGAAGATGAGAACGGGCAATGGCTACCTTGGCTATGGGAGTTAGAAAGTTCTTTAATCTGTACAGTGGACCTAGTTTTTTATTGATGGTTTTGATCAATTGGTTAACGTGTAGGTCAAACTTTAAGTGGTTGTCAATAGTGACACCTAGAAGTTTAGTAGATGGGTTAGGAGAGATAATTGTGCCATCTTTGGATTTGATTGTGAAGTTTATGGGGAGGGACTTTTGCGTTGGTACGAATATAAGCATTTTAGTCTTTTTGGGGTTTAGAATCAGGCGGTGGTTGGATACTTAGCTGTAACTCTGTAGGGGATGTAGCTGAGCAAATTAGTGTTGAGTCATCTGCGTATTGGATGCAGTTAACTTTAGGAATGGCAGTGTGAAGATCATTGATGAAGATGGAGAATAACAGAGGACCTAGTATGGACCCTTGTGGAACACCCAGGTTGTTTGGTAATAGGGTGGAAAGTTTAGAGTGCCAGAGAACAGCTTGTTGTCTACCACTTAGGTAGGAATCAAACCATTGAAGTGATTTTAGATCTAGACAGAGTGATTTTAGGGAGTGGATTAATAGTTGGTGATCCACCATGTCAAAAGCTTTGGACAGGTCCAGGAATAGGGCTGAAGAGATATGGTTGTTATTACGATGAAAGTTAATGGAGTTAGAGAAGGCTAATAGGGCTGTAGTGGTGCTATGGTGAGGTCTGAAGTTGTGTTGAGTGTCTGCCAGGAGATGGTTGTTTATTAAGTGGTGCATAAACTGTTTTTGGATACATTTTTCCATTATTTTGGCTAGGGGAGAGAGTATGGGTATTGGCCTATAGTTGGATAGTTCAGTAGAGCCTTCCCCTTTATGGAGAGGGATGACATAAGGTATTTTCCAGATATTAGGAATATTAGCTTCTATTAATGTGCGATTTATAAGTACTGAGATTGGATAGGCAATGGCGTCAGCAGATTTTTGTAGGTATTCAGCTGGAAGTTGGTCAGCTGCGAGTGTGGTAGGTTTTAGTTTTCTGAGTAAGGTGTGGATAAATGATGTAGCAATTGGTTGGAAGCTAAATAGTGGAAGATTTTTAGAGGTGGAGCTGTTTGGGCTGTAGGGGCTAGGGGGCAAGTTGCTAGCTAGGGTGTGGATAGTCTCAGTGAAGAAGCGATTAAAACTGTCTGCAACTACTTCTAAGGGTTTATCTGTGAGGACCTCAGGTACAGGGGTAGTCGTTTTGCCAGGGTGTATTAGATTGTTTAGTCCAGCCCAGAACTTTTGAGGGTTATTTTGGTTAGAGGATTGTAGATTACTGTAGTATTGTTTTTTTGTCAAGTAGTGTAAGTTTTTTTAGTTTCATTCCTAAGTTGCCTGTATTCAATTTGATCCTGAGGGAGTTTAGTAGTTCGCCATAAAGCTCAAGCTTTGTCTCTGAGTTTAATTTTAAGCCTGGTCTCTTTTGAGAGCCACGGTGCAGTTTTTGGCTTGTTTTTTTTAGAGCGGATGGGTGCATGAGAGTCAAGAATTTCAAGGAATTTTTTGTTAAAGTACAATACTGCTTCTTCTAAGGGGAGGCGTTTTAGCATAGACCAATTGCAGGATTTTAGTTCTAGTTGGAATTTGGTTAAATCAACTTTTTTTTTATTTCTGACATGTCTTAGTAGAGGTTAGTTAGGGTTGCATACTTTCTGCTTGATTATATATGTGAGATGGTGATCACTTAGACTATTAGAGAGGGTACCATATGTATACAGGTTGGGGTGATTGTTAATGAGTACCCAATCAAGTATACTTTCTTTCTGGTTGGGCTTACCAGTTCTAGTTGGAGTGTTAATAACTTGCTTGAATGAATGCAAGTTAATATGAGTGGTAGGAGATTCAGAGGAACAAGTTCTCCAGCCTATATTAAGGTCACCGAGAAGTATGGTTTCTTGGGGGTAGTGGATGGATATCCAATGAAGGATGTCTTCTAGTGTGGCTATATTATTACCTGGGGGAATGTACACACAGATTATGTAGATATGTTTACTGTTATTAAGTTTCAGTTTGGTAGCTAGGATTTCAGAATTATTGGTCTGAGGCGGTTGAATAACATCTGTAGTTACAATCATATCAGATTTGTATAGTACCGCCACCCTTCCCCCATTTCTGGATGCTCGGTCCAGCCTGTGTATGTCATACACAATTTTATAAAAACCAGGCCAACAATATGAGGCAAAAATCGGGACATTCTGCAAAAATGTGTACAGTTGAGAGGTATGATACTACTATGACTTAAAAAGAAATAAAGTATTATATCTGAAAAAACACACAAGCAGAGAAGGTAATAGGTTGGTTTGCAGACAGCAGAGTTTATATAATAAAAATCCAGCAGACAAACTTTTTTGTGGTGTCCAAAGATGTCATTGGGCTGTTAAGATTAGTGCGTGATATATGTTAACAATCCATGGAGTTTGCATTTAGAGAAACTAGTAAGCAGCTGGACTTATGAATAATGCTCAAAGAATGGCTGTGGTTATATCCCAGATAACTAAAGGAGAAGCATCCTTTCTGAAGTCTGCTCAAACTGAAAAGGAGCAAACATTTAATGAAAAATGTAGCAACAAAACAAGACAGCCACTTCAGTTTTAAAACTAGGCCACGCTGCAGCACCACAATCAGTAATCACCAATAAAGATGACTAAGAGAAGTAAATAGTGCAGGAAAGTAAATTACATTCAAAGAGTCATAGCACTGATCCTCCATTTCCAGGAGCCCAATCAACACAATAAGTGAACTAGTCCAATACGGCTAATTTCTTATGTCATGGGTCCTGTGTCTAGGCTTACAAAAGCCCTGGGAGATGTTTGCCTAATATATACCTATGACACTATGACAGCAATGAGAGAAAGTCACAGGGGTGTGGTGTAGAGACTAGTTAATTTAAAGTTGGACTGTGCTTTAGCTCTAAGGTTAATATAAGTTCATAGGTAGGTACTAGGCTATCTGCCCAAAGGCATTTATAAGCATAGCCAGAATGTGTTGGCTTTCGCCACCCCCCCCTAGATGAGTTCCCTGTGCCTCTGTCTAGCAGAGCCACTGAAGTGATCCCCGGGGTAAAGTTTCTGTTTCCCATCCACTCGTCAAGGTTTCTCTTGAAGAATGCCAGCAAGGAGCTCTGCCTAATGTAGATTGGAATCTTGTTCCAAAGCATGGGAAGTCTCTGTGACAGGAATCTATCCCTCCAGCACATCCTATTTATTGTTGTGGTGAGGTTTAGATCCCTAGAGCATGTGGCTCGAGGGGATGAGGTTTTCTTTAGATGGAGCATGTCCATCAATTCTGGGTTGGACATGGCCTTATATATCAGGCAGAGATCGCCTCTGAGAAGGTGGTATGCAACCGAGTACAGCTGGAGTTTCTTCCGTTGAGTTGCAAAGGGCATCTGTTTGAGGCCAGTGATCCTCTTGGTGAGGTACTTCTGTGGTCTTTCCAGCTGTTGCAGGTGTCTTGTAAGGTACATCCCAAATGGGGCATTGTACTCTATGATGGGTCTGATGAGTGATGAGTAGAGGGGCACAATGACCTCTTTTGATCTGGATGCAAACCCTTTTGTGATTAGGTGGGCCACATAGAAGGATTTTCTAACCACTTTGGCAATGTGATTATCAAAGGAGAGATTACTATCTACATGGGTCCCCAGATCCCTTATTACATTTTCCGTATTTAGGAGACTACCACCTATGTGGTAGTTTTTGGGTACTTTGTTATTTCCAAAGGGAATAACTATGCACTTTTTGGCATTTAGCTTGATGCCATGATTTTGACACCAGGTATCTGTTTCAGTGAGACCTTTTTGGAGGATGTCTGTGTCAGCCGGTGAGTCAATTATAGCCCCTAGTTTGCAGTCGTCTGCGAACTTGGTCAGCCATAGTACTCCTGTGCTTGCCTGTACCTCTGAGAAATATATGCCAAACAGGAGGGGTCCTAGGACTGAGTCCTGGGGAATGCCACTTTTAACCGGTTTAGAGTCAGACCTAGATCTTGCAACTCTCACTGTGTGGGTTCTGTCTGTGAGCAAATTGGCAACCCATCTTGTGACATAGGGGTTTATTTTTATTTTATTTATTTTATTTATTTAACATTTGTTGACTGGGAATGTCCGACTAGGTTCCACAGAGCCTGTTTTCAGCGGAGGCCCGGGAAGAAATGCTCCAGATGCATGTCTTTGGAATGTGGGAGGAAACCGGAGTACCCGGAGGAAACCCACGCGAACACAGGGAGAACATGCAAACTCCACACAGAAGGCACCCCAGCCGAGAATCGAACCGGAGAACCTCTTGCTGTGAGGTGACAATGTTAACCACTGCACCACTGTGCCGCCCAACACAGGTTGGTGAGCTTGTCTATAATACCAGAATGGGGAATGGTGTCGAAGGCCTTTGCAAGGTCTAGGTAGGCTGTGTGTACCACCTTTCCCTCATCTATAGCCTTGGTAACGTTCTCAAAGAAGTCCACCAGGTTAAGGAGGCATGATCTTCCCTTAACAAAGCCGAACTGGGTAGGGTCCAGTGTTTGGAGGTTCCCAATGTCTCTGTTAATGAGTTCCATGATGATGCGCTCCATAGCCTTGCAGACCAAGCTAGTCAGGCTTATAGGGTGATAGTTCCTGGGGTCTGTTGTGGCTCCACCTTTGTGGAGTGGAATAACTGTTGCTGTGCACCACTCTATAGGTACATAGCCTGTGGAGAGGCTGAATTTGAACAGTGTGTTTAGGTGAGGGGTTAATTCGTCTTTGAGCTCATGTAGGACGCAGCCTGGGACACCATCCAGACCCATTGATGCTGGGTTTTTGGCTTTGGAGAGGGATATTTTAACCTGAATGTCTGTGATTTTGGGGCTCTACATTCTTCTGGTATGGTTATGGGCCCTTTTGGGGGTGAGAGGGGGGTGAAGTTTGCACTGAACCTGTCTGCCAGGATGTTGGCAATATCGGTTGGTTCAGTGTATTTTGTGCCATTCTGCACCAACTCCAAGCAGATCTGAGCATTGCCACTTAGATTCTTGACATAGCTAAAGAATGCCTTGTGGTTATCTTTGGAGTCCTGGGCAAGTTTTCCTTCAAAGCTCGCTTTGGACGATTTTATGAGGGATCATAGTTTCTTGCTGATACTGATCAGGGATGTCTTCTCTTCTTGGGATTTTACTCTTTTCTGTACTCTGTACTACCTCCATCTATTGTATAGCATGTTTATGGCAGGGGTCCACCAGACTGGTTTCCTTTTCTTGGAGGAGTGAGTCTTGGTTTTGCTTGGGATAGCATGATCCATATATTCTTGTAGGTGCCCGTAGAATGCATTAGTAAAGGATTTTGCAGCTTGGGCAGCATTATCCTTTAGCATGGGGGCTTTGAAACTTTCCACCTCCATCTTAAGTAATGTGAAGTTTGCTTTTGAAAAGTTTTTCATGGTGGTTTCCTTGTCCGGGGGTGGGGGCGGAATGTGGATATCCAAAGTGATTGGTTTATGGTCAGATCTAACCAACGAGGGGTTGACCTCCAGTGTGGAACACCGGTCGCCTATGTTTGTGATGACCAGGTCCAATATGTTGTCACCTCTGGTGGGAGTGTTGACCAGTTGTTCCAGAGCATTTGAGTTTATAAATTCTAGGAAATGTTGGGCAAGGGAGTTAGTACTTGAGTAGTTCTCCCAGTTAATGTTTGGGTAGTTGAAATCACCCAATATTAGGGTGTTTGGTAGGACCTTTATGTTACCCAGTGTTTCCAGAAATGCAGAATGTGGGTCCTGAGACATGATGGGTGATCTGTAGCAAGCTACAATTTGAATTTCAGTTTTGCCTATTGTTAGTTGCACGTGGATAATCTCTGAAGCATTGTGCTGTGCCACTAACCTGGAGGTGTGGGTATCCTTGATGAATATGGATACTCCCCCGCCTTTTGTATTTCGATCTGGGTTCTGTGGCCGAAATGTATGGTATGAGTTGTAGCCTGGTAGTGCTGGGGTGCTCTCTGGAGCCTTAAACCAGGTTTCTGTTACTGCACATATATCAATTTTCTCCATATTGAGGAGTGCCTCGAGTGCATGCATTTTGAGGTTTAGACTTCTGGCATTGAGTAATATTACCCTCAGATTTTTGTTACTTGTGCTATTTACGGTGGTGGGTTTGTATTTTGAGCCTTGCCTAAAAAAGGCAATATGGGGGTGGCAAGAGCCTTGGCCAGTATACAAAAACCTAAGGGTGACAGGTGCAAGCCGTGTCTAGCGAAGCAGCGTGGCTTGTCGAGCATGTCATCCCAGGCAGACAGACACTGGATCCCCTTTGAATGACACTAGAAACTTAGCCAATTGTTGAAATTGATATTTTTTTCTTTATACCGTGTTATCATTCTTAGTGAGGGCAGGATGCTACTCAGGGTCAGGGTCATACTGGCCTGGGATACGTGATCAGAGAGCTCTTCCATGTCTCTTTTCATGTAGTCCAGGAAGGTACGGCTCGGGTCATTCACACCAACATGGTCAATGACAGAGTCGTATTTGTACTTGCTCTGGAGTGACCTGAGTGCTTGTGTTATGTGGCGGATCCTGGCACCCGACAGGCAGGTAATAGTAACATTCTCCTTATTCAGCCTAGTGAGTGGGACGTCAGTGTGCCTGACTTTAGAGTCACCTATTACTAGTATGTTGGGTATGTTATTTTGCCTTGATGGCTGTGATTGCATGGCACACTGGTTTTGTGAAGTATGTGTTTCATGGTTTGTGTTGGGGGTGGAGGTTGCTTGGATGTCTGCTTTGGAGGGCTCTGCTGCTTTTGCAGATTTTTATTTAGAGCCTCCGAGTATGTTTTTGTGTATTTACATGTGTTTTTTACCAGTGCTGGTTTAATGGGTCTATGTGAGACTGGTGGTGTGATGCCAGTATTTCCCTTCTCCTCTTGACTGTCTGATCCAGTCTTGGGTTGAGAGAGCTTAGTCTCCAGTCTGGCTGTATAATTGCATCTCTCGCATGTATTAGTGTTTGGTGGTAGGAGGAGAGGGTTGTCTGTGTACATGAGGCAGTTGTTACATTGCCTCAAAATGCCCAGATTCACCAGTTGGACTGAAGAGTACACCTGAAACTGCCCTTTGGACATGGCTGGATAGGTACAGTAATCTGTTTTATTAAATGGCTGGTAAGGTCGAATAGAGAGCCTTGTCCTTCTGTAGTGCTAGTGTTTATAAGTGCTTGCTATGAGTTTTTAGCAAGTGCCGGGCTGAGAAATGAATGGCTTGAGTACTTAAGTTGAAAGTTTGTCTAGTTCCAAGGGAAAAATTGAAGAGGAGACTTTGTGGAGCTGGGAATAGTTATACCCTAGCTAACCATTGCTGCCCGGCACGCAAAACCAGGCAAATGCGTTTTTTACAGCAGGGAAATGAAAGATATAGAAATTAGCCCAAAATGGACAATAAAGTACTACTTTCTGACCACAAACCACTCCTCCAGGGACAGATAGGCTGCTCAAAGCTCCCCTCTCTGACAGGTGAACAGAGAAGCTTCCTTCTATACAAGTAAGGTATGGGCAAACACAGAGATCTGTAACACAGTCCTGAATTCAGCACTAACCTGAAAACTGGCTCTATATTGGTGTTATTAGCAAGGGTATAAATTAAAAGAAACCCATTAATGGATTAAAGACACATTCGACATCTAAAGTCCACTTAGATACCTCCAGCTGAGTATGGAAATCAAATCAGATCAGACACAGTCAACACAAACAAAATCACAGTCCAGACAGTCCCTCAGAAAGAGAACAGGTCACAGAATTACTGGCTTCCTATTGTAGTTTTTGAGACCCTCTAACTTTAAGTCTTGAAAATGTGAAAAGGGGGATTCAAAAAGAGATCAGCAAATGTTAATCTCATTGTTCTCTTTTAAATAATTTTTTTGCAAGTAGTCAAGCACCATTGTACCCCTATATCCCACTCATCAAATATACTAACTCTGAGATAGCTGCATCTCAGCGATATGGAGAATTGAATGCATTGGTCAAGAGATTGAGGCATAGCAGTAAAATGAAAACATCAGCTTAAAGTCCTGTTCATAGGTTTTTTTTTTAAAGGTTCATAGATTAGTACTAAGCTAATTGCCCTTGCAAACCATTTTAAGCCTAGCCAATAATCCCTTGTGAGACTCGAACCTTGCACCTTGTGTTTGTAAGGTAAACACCTTAACCATTAGGCTGCCCTCCCAACCCTGTTAACAAAATGTTTGATGTGGCAGCAGTCTCACTAGTCAAGCTAAAAAGCCTTATCCTGATTTCAGACACAATATACATTACATATGTATGTATTAATGCATACAGTAAGTGGGCTCTTTTAAACTAGTTGAGCTATGTTTGATTGATACCTGTTTTGCTACCTTCATTTGGTTAAAGTTGGTAGCATGAGATTACTATAATACAGATGATAGGAAATATGCCCTCCCCCATCAAGTCAATACAATCCATTCATTCTCCAGTCTCCAACAGAAAACACGACAGGAATATGTGTCCCTGGGGTCACAACCAAGCCATTCCAATAATGGTGAGGTGAGTAAATATTTCTATGCCACCATGGCCAGCCCAGGGTGCTGCCTGATCCCATATCCATGTTATCATTTCTATGTCTTCACTCCTCCTACTCATTCGGACAGATGTGTCTAAATAATTTTAGTTCTGGTCACATTGCAGACACAGTCTTCTTTTTATTATGCAGATAAACATGTAAAGTAGTAGGAGAGATGTGCCTCTGTATCTAAACCTTGTCAGCTCTGTACATGCACCAGACAGGAACGTTGTTTGTTAGACTGATATCACTAAGTAAACAGACATTGCTTAGCAGGTCCCATTTCCTTGTACTTATTAGTTCACTGTGTTTAGATGTTTAGGACAAATATAGTCACTTATTTTATTTTCATTAAGATTTCTGGACTGAAGGGCATTTTTTTCATCTACAACCTTTTTCATTGCAATTAAAAATAATAATAATCATGAAAATAGTGTTTTATAATGCAGTAATGTCCTATATAAAGACAAAACAATTTGGACAGGAATTGATGCTCAACATAATGAAGCTATTATTAAAAAAAAAGTCTACTACTTTTAGCTACCTTGTAACAAAACAAACAAATAAATACATACGTCCTTGTTCAAAACCCAACTAGATCCTCCTCTATAGTCTGTAATCATGTTACATTGCCTAGTCAATTTGTCAACACTGTTTTAAAAATGTATGCTTATATTACCTGCTTGCTCAACTGGAGCTGGTAAACTGTGTGTAACTTGTAATCATTTTGTGATTTTTACAGCATGTTCTACCTTGGAGCTTTTCTCCTCGGGCCTCCACTGAAAATGGACATGTATCCATAGGTTCATAGGTTCATAGGTAGGTACTAGGCTATTGGCCCTAGGGCCTATATAAGCCTAGCCAAAAAATGTACCCTGGCTTTCGCCACCCAAGAAAATTATTTTCCTGTGCCCCTGCCGAGCAGAGCCACAGAAGTGATCCCTGGGGTGAATTTCCCATTTCCCATCCAACCATCAAGATTTTTCTTGAAGAGTGCTAATGAGGAGCTCTGTTTGATATAGCTAGGTAGTCTGTTCCAGAGTATGGGAAGTCTCTGGGACAGGAATCTATCCTTCCAGCATGTTCTGTTTATTGTGGTGACAAGGTTTAGGTCCCTAGAGCATGTAGCTCGGAGGGATTGGGATTTCTTTAAGTGGAGCATGTCCAACAGCTCTGGGTTTGACATAGCTTTGTATGTTAGGCAGAGATTGCTCCTGAGTAGGCGATATGCGATGGAGTAAAGCTGTAGTTTTTTTAGACGGTCTGTGTAGGGCATCTGTTTGAGGCCAGTAATCCTCTTTGTGAGGTATTTCTGTGGTCTTTCCAGTTGTTGTAGATGTCTTGTGAGGTACATACCAAAAGGGGCATTGTACTCTATAATGGGTCTAATGAGTGATGAGTAGAGGGGAACAATGACCTCTTTTTTTCTGGATGGGAATCCTTTTGTGATGAGATGAGCCATGTAGAAGGATTTCCTGACCACTGTGGCGATGTGATTATCAAAGGAGAGACTACTGTCCACCTGTGTCCCAAGATCTCATCACATTTTCGGCATTAAGTAGACTACCAGCTATGTGGTAGTTCATGGGTACAGAGTTTTTACCAAAGGGGATGACAATACATTTTTTGGCATTGAGCTTCAGGCCATGGCTTTGACACCAGGTATCTGTCTCAGTGAGGCCCTTTTGTAGTTTGTCAACATTGTTAGGAGTTTCGATTATGGCTCCTAGTTTGCAGTCGTCTGCAAACTTTGTTAGCCAAAGACCTTCTGTGTTGGCCTGCACTTCAAAGAAGTAAATACCAAACAGGAGAGGACCCAGGACTGAACCCTGTGGTACTCCACTTGTCACTGGTCTGAAGTCGGATTTGGAATCCGCTACTTTCACAGTGTGGGTTCTGTCCGTGAGCCAGTTGGCAACCCATCTTGTGACATAGGGATTTATACCTAGTTTAGTGAACTTATCTATAATTCCAGAGTGAGGGATGGTGTCAAAAGCCTTGGCGAGATCTAGATAAGCTGCGTGAACCATTTTACCCTCATCTATGGCTTTGGCGACTGCTTCAAAGAAGTCAATCAGGTTTAGGAGACATGATCTGCCTTTTACAAATCCAAACTGGGTAGGGTCCAGAGTTTGGAGATTACCAATGTCTTTGTTTATGAGTTCCACGATGATATGTTCCATGGCCTTGCAGACCAGGCTCATCAGACTAATGGGGCAGTAGTTCATAGGTTCATAGGTTCGTACTAGGCTATCTGCCCTAGGGCATTTATAAGCCTAGCCAGAGTGTGTGTGGCTTTCACCACCCCTTAGGATGAGAATACTATGCCCATTTAGGGTTTAGTTTACTGTGCCTCTGTCTAGTAGTGACACAGAGATGACCCCGGGGTAAACCTATGATCTCCCATCCACTCGTCAAGATTTCTCTTGAATAGAGTTAGTGAGGGGCTCTGCCTGACATGGATAGGGATTCTGTTCCAGAGTGTAGGGAGCCTCTGGGTTATGAATCTGTCCCTCCAGCACGTCCTATTTATTTCTGTGTTGAGGTTTAAGTCTCTTGCTCTCGTGGCTCTGATGGATTTGGATTTTCTGAGGTGGAGCATGTCCATTAATTCTGGATTGGACATGGCCTTGTACGTCAGGCACAGATCACCTCTGAGTAGGCGGTATGCGACTGAATAGAGCTGGAGTTTTTTCAGTCGGGCAGCATATGACATATGTTTAAGACCCTTTATCCTCTTGGTGAGGAACTTTTGGGGTCTTTCCAACTGCTGCAGGTGTCGGGTAAGATACATCCCAAATGGGGCATTGTACTCAATCATTGGCCTGATAAGAGAAGAGTACAGGTGCACAATGACCTCTTTTGATCTAGATGTGAAACCCTTCATGATAAGGTGGGCAATATAGAAGGTCTTCCTAACCACTTTGGCAATGTGAGTGTCAAATGAGAGGTTACTGTCAACCTGGGTCCCTAGGTCCCTGATTACCTCTTCCGTTTTAATGGATTACCACCTATGTGGTAATTTGTGGGTACCTTGTTTTTCCCAAAGGGTATGACTATACATTTTTTGGCGTTCAGCTTAAGGCCATGGCTCTGGCACCAATTATCCGTTTCTATGAGGCCTCTCTGAAGGATGTTTGTGTCTGCTGGAGTATCAATTATGGCCCAGTTTGTAGTCATCTGCGAACTTTGTCAGCCACAATCCTCCTATGTTTGCCTGTACCTCGGAAAAATAAATGCCGAACAAGAGGGGTCCCAGGACTGAGCCCTGTGGGACACCGCTTGTGACTGGCTTAGAGTCTGACATAGCTCCAGCAACTCTGACCCTGTGGGTTCTGTCCTTGAGCCAGTTTGCAACCCATCTTGTGACATATGGGTTTACATTTAAGCTGGTGAGTTTGTCTATGATGCCCGAGTGGGGTATTGTGTCAAAGTCTTTTGCAAGGTCAAGGTAGGCTGTGTGAACTGCCTTACCCTCATCAATGGCCTTTGTGACTGTTTCAAAAAAGTCGACCAAGTTCAAAAGGCAGGATCTGCCCTTGACAAAGCCAAATTGGGTAGGATCCAATGTCTGTAGGTCCCCAATGTCTTTGTTTATGAGTTCCATAATGATCCTCTCCATAGCTTTGCAGACCAGGCTCGTCAAGCTTATGGGGCGGTAATTTCTAGGGTCCGTAGAAGCACCGTCTTTGTGAAGTGGGACCACTGTTGCCGTACACCACTCTTTGGGTACGTATCCTGTAGTAAGGCTAGGATTAAACAGCAGCCTTGTGTGTGGGTTAATTCCTCTTGGAGTTCATGTAGCACACAGCCCGGGACACCGTCCGGTCCCATTGATGCTGTGTTTTTAGCTTTAGAGAGGGCGGCTCTCACCTGGGAATCTGAGATGTTAGAGAGGCTACACTCTGCTGGGATGGTTATTTCTCCTTTTGGGGGGGAGGGGGAGGAGAAATTTGCACTGAACCTGTCTGCCAGAATGTTGGCAATGTCAGTGGGTTCAGTGTATTTGGTGTCATTTTGGACTAACTCTGAGCATATCTGGGAGTTTCCACCCAGGTTTCTAACATAGCTAAAGAAGGCCTTGTGATTGTCTTTTGTGTCTTTTGCGATTTTTCTCTCAAAGTTGGCCTTGGATGATTTTATGAGTGATCGTAGTTTTTTGCTAGTACTGATCAGAGATGCCTTCCCTTTTAGGGATTTTGCTCTGTCATGTAGTAGCTTCCTCCTCCTGTTGTCCATTGTGGCTCCCCCTTTGTGGAGTGGGATAACCGTCGTGGTGCGCCATTCAGTGGGTACAAAGCCTGAGGTGAGGCTATGATTGAACATGGTACTTAGGTAGGGTGTCAGTTCATTCTGTAGTTCATGTAGAATGCAGCCTGGGATATTGTCATGTCCCATGGGTGCTGTGTTCTTGGCTTTAGAGAGTGTGTTTTTTACCTGTGCAGCCGTGATTATAGGAACTTTGCATTCTTCCGGTATAGAGATGAGACTATCCTGATCAACAAATGTAAAATAAATAAATACAATAAATAATAAATAAAAATACATAACATGTTTTCCCAGCTCTCTAGTGAAATGTTCTCTTTAATTTTTTATTGTGCTCTCAAAGTTATATACTGTAACTCCAATATAACCATACCTATTAGAAAAGGGAATATGCCAGGAAACGGCCATCTCAGACTCAATATATGTAAGTCTATTTTTTTTGGCCATTCAGTCTCTGCATTTCAGGACTCACTCTAGTAGGTCCTGAGATTTCAGATGGTTACCATTTTTCTCTTGTGTTTTTCTCATGTGGAGAATCTTACCCCCTATGCCCGCTTTAATTTTATATATATACTGTTGTTTCACAGCCAAAGAGAAAAAAGAAATGTCAAAAAAGTGACAATAACAAAATTTCATGACAAATTTCATTCATCACGCTACAAATTGTTCAGTTGTGAGTGATATGTTGTAACAGTGAGTAGTAGTTATTCAGCTAATAAACAATAACCACTGTGCAGCAAGCTTGTTTGCTATGTTAGACCATGTTATTGCTTAGCATACCACGGCTAGCTTAGAAAGTGAATGTCACTGCCTGCTTTGAAAGCAGATAGTTTTTCAACTGTTTAAAAGTAGGAAGACATTCTCCTTTGAAAGAGGTCACTGCAGAGTAAATTAGTTTATCTTCAAGGTAAAGTCACCTTAGAGTTAATTATTTTAGTAAAGAAGTTCAGAAAAGGAAGCTGTATGTTATATTTGGAATATATGGCTTTAAATGGTAATGCATTAACAGGAAATTACATACCATGGGCTACATACTTATTCATTTTATTCACTTAAATTAAAGACTTCATGAGGTTCAACCATATCCTCATTGAGTAAAGAAGTTACAATCATGAAAAACCTCAAAACTGTGGAAATATATCTGCAAAAGTGATGAAGTATATTTGCTGAGAAGAATTTATGAATGAAAAGAAGAATTTGCAATTTAAATGCATTTCAAATATAACCACAAGAATTCTTTCACTGTAAGGGGATTTGTTCAGAAAGTCAAGTTATTTTTCAATGTGAGTGGTTTAGCCAAGAAGTCTGAAAATGTTCAGTATGCTATATTTCTGCAATTTAATGGGAAACAAACTTAAAGGGTATTTAGTTTTTCTAATTTTCTTGAAAATAAGAAAGTTAAAATAATAGCTGTTTGAGGGAATATTGGAAATTATGAGGAGCCTATAAATAATTTGCCATTTATTCACTTGCTCTTTATAAGAGCATGTAGGTTTACAAAGATGTTAGAAGCTAGTGTTACTGAGTTGAAAAAAGAGACCAAAACCTTGAATTTAGTGAGATGCATAATGCACTATTCAGAAACAAAATACTTTGTGGTACAAGAAATAATGAAAAAAGGCTATTATTTCAAGGAAATGATACCTGCCCTTATTAGAACCTCTCGTGCATAGCAAGTGAAATTACTAGTCACAGTTAAAAGAATTAAGTGAGGTAAAAGAATAAAGCGAGGAAATGACATATATAGATATAACAGATAAGTCCAGTTTAATGACAGAATAAGAAATAAAGTGAGGACAGTTTTCAAAATGAATGCATATAAAGACAAATGCCATGCAAGAATGGGTATAATCAGCTGTCCGGTACAGAAGAATGCTTGTCAAATTCAAATTCGGGCCTTGTATTCCAGGCATGGCTATAAGCATGAAAAGGACTCTTGTTTTCTTTAATAAAAGTTGTAGAAAGTGTACTAGAAAAAAAGCACTTACCTACAATGTGTAAAAGGAAAGATAAATGTCTTCAAAATAATTTGCATGTTGTTGAAGAGAAAAATAAAATGAAGACTCATCAAATGGTTCTGGTAGATACTATTCACATGAAGAGAGTTGATACACTGAAGTCTGTAACTCATCAGAAGTGATGGACCTAATGTCACAGAGATATCCATCTGTGGCACTGTCAAACAAAGTTTAAGAATGGGTTCAGATCACTAGCAGGGTCAGCCAGGTGGGGTAAAATGAAATGGTGAGCAGTAAGCTTGCCTATCTCATGAGCAGAAATCAGTGAGAAACGGATATCTGCGTGACGTGTGATGGAGACCACTAGCTTTGCAGGAAACCTGCTTAACAGGGGAAGTGGCAAGATTTTATGATATCATTGCATATGTTAATCTTCAATTCCAGTGGCTCTAATTGTTTGTATCTGTGCAAATGAAGGATCCAAGTATCATATCATAGACTAGTTGGGGGCCCACATTGTGATAGAGTTACATTGTGGATAATTTGAAAAGGGGCAGCTGGAAGATGAAAGCTGTATTGCATAGTAAGTAAGGAAACTGCTTCAGGAATGAATGAGTTTGGTAGGGAAAAGCAATAAAATGAATAAAATACAGCCAAAGTACTGACCTAAGAAAGCAAATTAGACTATTGGTAAGAAATGCTCAGAATTATTAGTGAAATCATGAAATGTGCAATATTTTATCTGGATTTATTTTTAAAACACTGAGGTTCTATAGCAATGAAAAAAAATGACTATGTGCAGTTTTTTTACACATTCTGTTTAGTGCCACTTGGTCTGCAGCTTCTGACATGTGAAAAAAATAAGAAGTCTAAGATTTTACTTCAAATTGTAGTTATGTAAAGAAGTACATTCTCTGACCATTTGGGCCATTGGCTTATAGGAATCCAAAAATGCTAAAATTAATTTGTATTGTATAAGTAAAGGGTACACATGTACAGCAACAGTCACTTAGACACAGAGACATCTCTAATACTATGTGGAGCCATATCAGTGAGATTCCAGTTCAATTTCTCAAAGTCTTTTGGGTTTCTAGTACCATGACAGGAATGAACCTCTTTCCTAAGTCAGGGTATGGCTAAAGTTCATAAAATTAATATTGTTTCAATCTTTGATGTTAGTCAAAAGAGCTCTTTGCATCCGCAATGTACCTAGAACTTACTCCTTCTGTAATTCGTATGGAGTTACATGTACTGGTAGCATTTTTAAATATGACTTAAATCCTTTTTTATGAGACCCATTCCTCCTACTACAATTGGAGCTGTGGGTATCCTTTTTCCCCATTGATTTCATTTCTGCCTGCAGATCTTGGTATTTTATGACTTTGTGTTTCTCTGTACATAAGACATTGTCATTATTGGGTATAGCAATTTCAGTGATTAATGCTATTTTTGTCTTCTTTTCATGGACTACTACATCTGGGTTTCTTGCATCTATTTTTTGAAGTGTTTGTAATGGGTAATCCCATGTGATATAAATGTCATCATTCTTTATAATACTATGCGGCTTATGTTTCCAATACCTCTCAGCTACTTCATTATTGTAATGTTAGCACAATCCTCATTGCAACAGTCTTGCCACATTATTATATGCTTTTCAGTATAGAGATCCTCTGTCGTTAAGGTTTCACACCCGGCAACAAGATGTGCGACTCTTTACAGTTCTCTTTTACAGGACCTGCATTTGTCTGTTTCTGCCACAGGATCAATGGACTCTGTAAAGTAACACGTAAGTAGTCCCTATCCTGGGCCACCAATATTAACCTTTTGTGTCTAAATTCATCTCTCCATAACCATTCCTGTGTCAGATCCTGATCAACATGAGATTATTCCAGAAGTTTTCTGTAGTTGCAGCTATATTTATGCTTTTTACACATTTCTTGCCTTCTCATCGGATCCTTCTATTTATATTCTTTATTTTGTTTTTTGTCACATTCAGGTGGTGCATGATATTTGTCTGCTTCTGGTTTGATTTCCATTCCCACTTGACACCGATATGCTTCTGCTAATCTAAGCAGGAAATCATCATAGACTTGTTCTTCTCATGTTTTAAAACTTTCACTATGTTTGGATCTGGTCAAATTAGCAGATATGCATGCTGTCCTATGATTGCAGATCTATACATGTAATCAATTTTGAGGAGTCCCATACCTCCTTCAGAACAAAGAATATATAACCTTAGTAGACACTGATTTTTATATATCTTTTGATAAGTGTGAAGTATTTTTCTTGATTTTTGTCCAACTGATCCAATACCTTTTGGATCCAGTCAGTCACCGCAGAACTGTAAGTTAGAACAGAAAGAGCAAATTAGTTTATATCTTGGACTTTGTTCCTAGATGTCAGGGCTTTTTCAGTATTAATTTTCATCCTCTAAAATATTCCTTATGAGATTTGCTCAGATTTGTTTATATTTTATTATTGATCCTTTATCAGCTCCCAAATATTTAAACAATCTGTCCTGCTCAAGGTTGCCTCTGTTTCATGATCGATGTAATGTAATCAATCACTATATGGTGTGTCATATATCTGTATGTATGCCTTTATTTATGAATGTGGGATGTTGTCAAATACTTTTTCGTATTCTATCCATGACACATTTAGATTCTTCCTTTTTTACAATTCTTCATTATGACTTTATTTAACAGCAAATGATCCTTTGCTTCATGACTTTCTTCTGTTACCCTTTGTTCTATTGCCATGATTGAGTTTTCTTCTAAATGACTATAAACTCTGTTGGCATCAGTTCCAGTATATAGTTTATACATTGTCAGGTGGCAAGTTATTGGTCTATAGTTTTTAGGATAGCTTACAGGTTCACTCTTAAGAAGGAGTAGGACTTTTACTGTTGTTAACCAGGTTGGTGTCTGGGATGTGCATACAAGTAGTTCTTACTCAGGGCTGTATATTTCTGTAAAGATGTTAACACTTTTAGCCAGAAGTTAGGTACTGCATCTAAGCCTTAGGTTTTCCAGTTAGGAACTGTCTTAATTTTGTTTCACTTTCTCTCACTTTTACTTTATCCCATTTTATACCTTGTGCATTTCAACTTCTTTCTGTTTCTTTTACTTCTTCTCTCCATTTAGCAACTTTGTTATATTGCACAGGGTCTTTATAGATATTTCTCCAAAGTGTGTCTATTTCTTCATTTTTTTGGTGTTGTTTCTATTCCTTTTGCTTTGTTTTCCAAATTCTGTATAAAACTTTTTTGGGTCTCTAATGAACTCCTTATTTTTTTGCATTTTTTTTATATTTTTCGACATATCTTCTAAGATTTTCTGTCTGTGATGATATATTTAGTTTACTATTTACAACAGTGTACGATAGATCCTAGCCTGTTCTGATACTGCACATTGCTTTTACCATGTCTCTCTTTCTAAGTAGTTTTGTTGATCTGTTCCATCTTGTATACTCGTCTAATAGTAACACTTCTTGTCTTAATTGCTTTATAGTTTTCTCTCTTCAATGCTTCCATGATGGCATTGTATTTCTTCCATTCCTTTCCCTTATTGCTCTGCATTTTTGGTAAGACTTTATCTGCTATTAATTAACCTGGAAAACTGGATGGGAGACTGTAAATTCACCCCTTCTATGTCCCTCATGGAAAGGGGCAACTGGTGCCGATTATAGATTCACTCTGCAAACTATCAAACCATCTAACAATGGTCATTTAGGGAATCATTTAACAATGGTCAATTAGGGAACATGGGTATTACCTAGTTAGGCTTGTAAAGGCCCTAAGGCCATTAGCCTAGCAACCTCCTATGAACTTATTTAACTGCACAGTAAACTATCATATTTACTTCTGTTAGATCCCATGAATTTTTGTTAATAGTCTTGATTATTGTATACATCTGTTTTATCAGACTTCTAACATTTTAGGTCTTATTGACTTTCTGTAATCTATTTAGGTTCATATGTTCATAGGTGTGTACTAGGCTAATGGCCATGAGGTCTTTACAAGCCTAACCCATAGAAGTGCCTTGGCATTGTGCCACCTGTCGTTAGTTCCCAGTGCCTCTATCAAGTAGAGCCACTGGAGTGATCTCCAGGGTGAACTTTCTATTTCCCATCCACTCATCAAGATTTCTCTTGATGAGGGCTAGTGAGATGCTCTGCTTGACATGTATGGGAAGTATATTCCAGAGCATGGTCAGTCTCTGAGTTATGAGCCTGTCCCTCCAGCATATTCTGTTGATTGTGATAATGAGGTTGAGGTCTCTGGAGTGTGTGGTGCGGATGGATTGGGATTTCTTTAGATGTAGCATTTCTAACAGAGCTGGTTCAGACATGGCTTTGTAAGTCAAACAGAGAATGTCTCTTAATAGATGATATGAGACAGAGAATAGCTGGAGTATTTTGAGTCTCTCCATGTAGGACATGTGTTTAAGGCCTAGGATCCTCTTCGTGAGGTACTTTTGTGGCCTCTCCAGCTGTTGCAGATGTCTAGTGAGGTACATGCCAAATAGGGCATTATACTCTACGAGTGGTCTAATGAGGGAAGAGTAGAAAGAAATGATGACCTTTTTCATCCTGGATGAAAAACCCTTGGTAATGAGATATGCCCCATAGAAGGACTTTCTGACAACAGTGGCAATGTGGTGGTTGAAAGAGAGGTTGCTGTCAATTTGTGTCCTCAGATCTCTTATAAAGCCTTCAATGTTCAATGGGCTCCCATCAATGTGGTAATTAGTGGGAACTGAGTTTTTCCCAAAGGGGATGACGACACATTTTTTGGCATTAAGCTTAAGACCATGGTTTTGACACCAGTCATGGTCTCAGTAAGGCCTTTCTGTAGGATGTCTGCATTACTTGGGGAATTAATAATGGCTCCTAGCTTGGAGTCATCTGCAGATCTGGTCAGCCAGAGTTCCTCTATGTTGGCCTGGACTTCTGAGAAGTAGACACCAAACAGGAGAGGACCAAGGACCGATCCATGTGGGGCTCCACTCATGAGTGGTCAGCCGTCTGACTTGGAGTCCACCACTTTCACACTCTGGGTCCTATCTATGAGCCAATTTGCAACCCACCTAATGATATAGGGGTTGATGCCTAGTTTGCTGAGTTTATCAATAATTCCTCAGTAAGGAATAGTATCAAAGGTCTTGGCCAGATTGAGGTGGGCTGTATGAACTGCCTTACCTTCAACCACCACTCTGGTGACTGACTCAAAGAAGTCAACCAGGTTGAGCAGTTATGATCTACCTTTCACAAAACCAAATTGCGTGGGATCTAGAGTTTGGAGATTCCCTATATCCTAGTTAATCAAGTCCATGATGATGCACTCCATAGCTTTACATATCAAACTCATCAGGTTAATGGGGAGATAATTCCCAAGGTCTGTAGTCGCTCCTCCTTTATGGAGAGGGATGACTGTAGCAGTGCACCATTCAGTGGGGACAAAGCCTGAGGTGAGGCTGTGAGTGAACAAAGCACACAGATGTGGTGCCAGTTCACTTTATAATTCATATAGAACAGAGCCTGGGATATTATCAGGTCCCATGGAAGCTGTATTCTTGGCCTTAGACAATGCAGCTTTAACCTATGCTGCAGTAATGCTGCATGCCTGGCATTCTTTTGGCATTGAGATTGGTCCTTTGGGGGGGGGGTAAAGTTGGCACTGAATCTGTCAGCCAGTATGTTGGCAATATCTTTTGGCTCAGTATAGGAGGTACCATTGTGCAGCAACTCAGAACAAATCTGGATATTGCCATGGGGATTCTTGATATAAATATAGAAGGCTTTGAGGTTGTTTTTAGTGACTGCTGCAATTCTGCCTTCATAGCTCACTTTGGAGGTTTTGATGAGGGATCTTAACTTTTTGTTGAGGCTAATAAGGGAATTTTGCCAGTCTTGGAACATCACATTTTTCTGCAACAGTTTCTTCCTTCTGTTGTAGAGTTTACTAATGGCAGGGGACCATCAGGATGGTTTCCTTTTTTGGAGATGAGCATCTTGGTTCTGTTGGGTATGGCTAGTTCCATGTATTTATGTACATGTTCATACAGTGCATTGGTGCATGATTAGGCAGTCATTTATTTATTTATTTACATTTGTTGACCGGGAGAGAATGACTGGGCGCAGGTCCATTTTCAGTGGAGGCCCGGGGAGCAACGCTCCACAGTAAGTATTACTTACGTTATACAGTTAAGAAACATAGTTTAAAAATATAGACATTAGTCCAGCTGAGGACATAATACAAGAATAAAACATAGATGTAGATGTAAAACAGCTGTAGAACATAGTACAATTTTAAAACATGGTGACAGATGCTAAACATGGTTACAAGTGTAGTTGAGATTCATCAGTGGACAATTGATACAATATGTTTTTGAGGTACATAACAGCCATTAGCAGATGTTGCTACAAGAAGTTAATACTACGTGGTAGGTAGCTGGGAACATGAGTAGCCAGGCTTGCTAAGAGTAGGCGGTTGATAGGGGGGCAGAGAGAGGTAGTGGGTGGGTGGAGTGGATGGTATTAGAGTCATGCATCTATTTTCCATTGGCATGGGTGCCGTGAAGTTAGCCACCTCTGTTTTTAGCAGTCTAAAGTCAGCTTTGGAGAATTTTTTCATGGTGGATACCTTTGTGGGGGGTGTGGTTGAGATGTGGCTTTCCATGGTGATTAGTTTGTAGTCGGATCTAACCAAGGAGGAATTGACTATTGGTGTAGAGCAATGGTTGCCAATGTTAGTAATAACCAGGTCAGTGATGTTGCTTCCTATAGTGAGGGTAAGTATGAGCTGGTCCAGGGCATTGGAAGTGATGAATTCCAGGAAGCTTTGGGCCAGTGCATTGGTGCATGAGTAGTTTTCCCAGCTGATGAAGGGATAGTTGAAGGCACATAGTATGAGAGTGTTGAGTTGGACCTTAATAGTTTCCAGGGTGGAGTGAGAGTCTTGGGACATGGTTGGGGACCTATAGCAGGCTACAACCTGAATCGCCATCTTATCCAATGTTATTTGTACCTGGAGTATCTCAGATGCATTATGCTGGGGTACTAGTCTGGAGGTGTGCATATCTTTTATGAATATGGAGACACCACTGCCTTTGGAGCTTTGGTCCATGTTCTGGGGCTGAAAGGTGTGGAATGAATTATGACTGGTAGCACAGGGCTGCTTTCTGCTGTTTTAAACCAGGTCTCTGTTACAGCACAAGTGTCGATATTCTCCATTTTGAGGAGTGCTTCAAGTGAGTGCATCTTGAGATTTTGACTTCTAGCATTGAGCAGCATGACCCTCAGATTGCATTTATTTATAGTTGTTATGGTGGTAATTTGGTCTTTGGAACACTGCCTAAAAAGGCATTACAGCGGTGGCAAGACCCTTAGCCAGTACCTGGAAACCCAGGGGTGACAGATGCAGGCCATCTCTGGCAAAGCATTGAGGTCTGTCAGTCATATCATCCTTAGCAGACAGATACTGGATTCCTTTAGAATGACACCAGAAACTTAGCCAATAGCTGAAATCATTAATTTTCTGTTTGTACTGTGGTATCATTCTGGGCAATGGTAGGATGCTGCTCAGGGCTAGGGTCATACCTGTCTGGGCCACATAATCTGAGAGCTCCACCATGTCTCTTTTCATGTAGTCAAGGGAGGTGCTTCTCAGTTCATTCACACCCACATGGATAATGACAGAGTCATACTTGTACTTGTTGTGGAGTGACCTAAGTGCATGTGTTATGTGTTGGATTCTGGCACCTGATATACATCAGACTGCTACCTTCTCCTTATTCATCCTAGTGCGTGGGACATCAGTGTGCCTCAGTATTGAGTCACCTATGATTACTGTACTGGGCAAGCTGTTTTGCCTTAAGGACTTAGATTGAGGGGCACACTGTGTAGATGAGCCATGTGTCTTGTGGTTTGTGCTGTGTTGTGGTCAAGTGTGTTTCTGCCTTGTAGGTCTCTACTGTTTAGGTAGATTTCTACTGAGTGCCTCTGCGAAGGTGGGTGTCTGGTTTGTGTTTTTATATGAGGGCTGTGGTGGTGGGTGTTCTGGAGGGCTATGTCTTCCATGTGGTGTGGTGCAGGTGTTGACCTTCTCCTCTTGACTAGCTATTCTGGTCTTGGCTAGAGAGTGCATGACTTCCAATTTGGAGATATAAGCGCATCTCTCACAAGTCTTAGTGTTGGGAGGTAAGGGGAGAGGGTTGTCTGTGTACATGAGGCAGTTGCTACACTGCCTCAGAATGCCCAAGTTCACCAGGTTAACAGGAGAAAGCACAGGAAACTGACCTTTAGACATGCCAAGAGGGATGGTCATCATTACTAAGTACTGGAGCTGTTTCCTTATAGGACATCTAGTGTTGATAGAACTTATGTGTGCTACAATAATTGCTACAAAAAGCCTGATGAAGTGCTAGGCAAATAAGCTAATTAAAGTTCAAGAGGGAAAAGAAAGTTGAAAGGGATCGAAAAAAACTGCCCAAACAGCCAATAAACTACAATTTCAGAGCCAGAAACGACTCCTCCTGTGGTAGATAGGCTACCTAGTACTTACCACTCCCACTGATAAGCTGGAAGGCTTCCCTCTAACACAGAAAGGTCTGGAGAACAAAGAAACTTACAAAACAGTCCTGTATTCAGCAAATCTGTATCTGGACTACTCTAGTTACAGGAAAGGTGGAAAACAAGCTTAGAACTTTTTTTTCAGGAAAAAAAAAACAGTTAACTTATAGCTGGAATACCACAAAAAGGGTTTAAAACTGTGCAGCTGAAGCTCTGGATGCTGCAGACCTGCATTTGACTATGCTACTCAATTTTAAGGTTAAGAACACACTAAGAAAAAACAAACAATGAAGCTCAGATTAATCACTTATAGTCCAAAGACTAGCACTTGCAGTATGAAAAAATACAGGTAAACAGCAACGAAATGCAATTAAATGCAGTTAAACAGTAATGAATTGCAATAGATAGCAATGAAATATAGTTAATCAGTAGATTGCTTTGAAACAATAGCTCACAAATCACAACAGTATCAAACAGCACTAATAAAGCAGCAATTCAGTAAAATACTGTCGTCAATTTAGTGAGGCTACTAACAAGCAGAAATAAATATGGCAAACAGTAAAATGAAGTAGAAAGAGGTACCTTTTTTTGTAGTAGAAAATGAAGACAGAGAAAATAATGAGATAATTCAAGGTTCAGAAGCTAAAGGGGTGGGCCTTTGCTAAGTTCTCAATATAAACAGTAGAATGAGCTGTTGTAATGTGATGGGGGAGTGTCCAGTATCAACTTTATACCAGAGGTGGGCAACTCAAAGACACCAAGACTTAAGGCCACCACAACAACTTGGGGGGCGGGTGGGAAAAAACAGTTGTACAGATTACAGAGATATGTGTTAAAACAGAAGTGAAGAAGACAATTGAAAATAAACACTTATCTTTTTTCCAATATCACAGCAGGGCAGTAGACCAGTCTCTCTGCAGTTTTAAACAGCTTGAGCAAACAAGTATAGCTGATTTAAAACACTGGTTATTAAAGGCAGAGAAACAGAAACCAGCCCAATTATCCAATAAAAAACAGTTTTTCAGGAATGCCCTTAGCTAGATTAAACCAGTATAATTTACTTCCTGGCAAAAATAAAACAACTAGGCCTCTCTAGACAAAGATTTCACTGCAAGCTGAAAGGGTCACAACAGTAACATATATTCAGCTCAATCACACAACAAAAAGGAGACTAAAAACAGTTGCACCAATTGCAAAAACAGTTGTACGGATTACAGAGATATGTATTAAAACAGAAGTGCAGAACACAACTGAAAATAAACACTTATCTTTTTCCAGTATCAGAGCAGTGCTGTAGGCCAGTCTCTCTGCAGCTTTGAACAGCTTGAGCAAACAAGTATATCTGATTTAAAACACTGGCTATTGAAGGTGGAGAAACAGAAACCAGCCCAATTACCAAATAATAAAAAAAAAACAGTTTTGCAGGAATGGCCTTAGCTAGATTAAACCAGTCTGATTTTTTTCCTACCACAAACAAAACAGGTAGGCTTCTCTAGACAAATATTTCACTGCAAGCTGAAAGGGTCACAACAGTAACAGATATTCAGAACTATCACACAACAAAAATGAGACTAAAAGCAGTTGCACTGATTACAAAAAACAATTGTACAGATTACAGAAATATGTATTAAAACAGAAGTGCAGAAGACAATTGAAAGTAGAGACCTATCGTTTTCTAGTATCACAGCAGGGCAATAGGCCACTCTCTCTGCAGCTTTGAACAGCTTGAGCCAACAAGTATATCTGATTTAAAACACTGGCTATTAAAGGCAGAAAAACAGAAACCAGCCCAATTATCCAATCAAAAAATATTTTTGCAGGACTGCCCTTAGCTAGATTAAACGGGTCTATATCAGAATATCAGCATTTCAAAATGTTGAAGCACTTTTATTCAACACTAAAATGTTGAATGCTGAATTTGTTGAATGGCCAAAACACCGATTTCTTTCCAAGGGAAAGAAATCGGAAAGCCAATAGACAACACAACATAAAAACTAATGTATTTAAGTGGGGGGGGGGCTTCACCCCCCCACACCCCTCACCATGGCAGGCTGTGGCCCCCACACCCCTCCAACTAAATATTCTAACTCCAAGACTGCAATACACTCGGGGAAAGGCCAGGTGTGACAGAACGGCCAACCAATTTCTTTCCCTTGGAAAGAAATCAATGTTTTGGACATTTGGCAAAATCAGAGTTTGACAATTTTGTGTTGAATAAAGGTGCTTCAGCATTTTCAAATGTCGATAATCTGATATAGACCCAGATTAAAACAGTCTGATTTACTTCCTGCCACAAAGAAAACAGCTAGGCCTCTCTAGACAAAGATTTCACTGCAAGCTGAAAGGGTCTTAACAGTAACAGATATTCAGCTTTATCACACAATACATATATACATATATATATTAGTGTTATCTTGGTAAGATTTTGTGAAAACAGAGTCCACAATGTGATGGTACTCACCAAGACTTGAGGATGAATTCAGTTCCAGCAATGCTTATCTCCTGTTCTTGTTAATTTTTTCATCTCTTTATTCAGACCTGAATCTTGTATGACTATGCTGATTTATTTATAGGCTCAGAAGTTTTGTCAGTGAAATATCACATACAAGTACAGTAGAGAGTCAATTATCATCTCTCTAGTCAGACCTGAATCTTGTATGACTATGCTCATTTATTTATAGGCTCAGAAGTTTTGTCAGGGAAATATCACATACAAATGCACTCTCTCGAGGCACTCCTAAAAATGGAGAACATCGATATCTGTGCAGTAACTGAGACCTGGTTCAAGGCTCCAGAGAGCACCCCTGCAAAACCAGGCTACAACTCTTACCACACTTTTCGGCCACCAAACCGGGACCGAAACACTAAAGGTGGAGGAGTGTCAATATTCATCAAGGATATTCACACCACCAGGCTAGTTACCCAACACAAATGCGTCTGAAATTCTCCAGGTGCATCTAACACTAGGTAAGACTGCAATCCAAATTGTAGCTTGCTACAGATCCCCCACCATGCCCAGGATTCTCACTACACCTTTCTAAACATACTGGAAAATATTAAGATAGAACCAAACACCTAATACTGGGTGATTTTAACTACCCTGCCATTAACTGGGAAACTACTTGTGTACCAACACCTTTGCCCAACGGTTCTTGGAATTCATACATTCCAACGCCCTGGATCAACTAATCCATAGTCCCACAACGGGCTCCAATATCCTAGACCTGGTCATTACCAACATGGGAAATTGATGCTCCACACCTATGTTCACCCCACACGTTAGTCAGGTCTGGCCATAAGCTAATCACCCTTAACATCCACATCCCACCCCCACCCCCCCCCCAGTAAGGAAACCTCCATAAAAAACTTCTCCAAAGCCAACTTCACGCTACTCAAGTCAGAAGTGGCAAACTTCATGACACCCATGCAGACAGGAACTGAAAGTTCAACTGCTGAATCCTACATTAAGGCACTGTACGAGCACATCCACTCATACTTGAATCATGCCATCCCAAATAGAACCAAGATGCTCTCATCCAAAAAAAAGAAGCCAATCTGGTGGTCCCCTGCCATAAACAAACTTTACAACAAAAGGAAAAAACTGTTGCAGAAAAGAGGAAAATCCCAGGATGCAAAAAACTCCCTTACCAGCCTCAGTAAGAAACTGAGATCCGTCATAAAATCCTCCAAAGCTAGTTACCAAAATAAAATTGCCAAAGATTCCAAAGACAGTCACAAGGCATTCTATAACTATGTCAAGAATCTAAATGGCAATGTTCAGATCTGCTCTGAGCTAAAACAGAATGGCATTAAATATACTGATCCCAAGGATAATTGACAATATCCTGGCAGATTGAATCAGTGCCAACTTCACCCCCCTCTCACCCCATAAATGGCCCATCTCAATACCAGAAGATTGCCAAATTCCAGTAATAATGGCCACACAGGTAAAAAACTCACTCTCCAAAGCTAAGAATACAGCATCCATGGGACCAGATGACATCCCAGGCTGTGTACTACATGAACTTCAATATGAACTGGCACCTCACCTAAGTGTCATGTTTAATCATAGCCTCACCTCAGGTTTCATGCCCACTGAGTGGCGCAGAGCTACAGGTATCCCACTCCACAAGGGGTGATCCACCTTGGATCCCGGAAACTACCGTCCCGTCAGTCTGATGAGCCTTATCTGCAAGGCCATGGAGTGTATTATCATGGAACTTATAAACAAAGACATTGGCAACCTTCATACACTGGACCCCACTCAGTTTGTGTTTGTGAAGGGCCGATCTTGTCTCCTGAACCTGACTGACTTCTTCGAATCAGTCTTTAGAGCCATGGATAAGGATAAGGTGGTTCACACAGCCTATCTAGACCTTGCCAAGGCATTTGACACAATCCCCCACTCTGGAATGATAGATAAACTTACTAAGCTGGGCATTAATCTCTACATCACCCAATGGGTTGCTAACTGGCTTACTGATAGAACCCACACTGTAAAAGTAGCCGACTCCAAATCCAGATCCAGACAAGTGACAAGTGGAGTACCTCAGGGTTCAGTCCTGCGTCCACTCTTGCTTGGCATCTACTTCTCTGAAGTACAGGCCAACACTAAGGGACTCTGGCTAACAAAGTTCACAGATTACTGCAAACTGGGAGCCATTATTGAATCCCCAAATGATGTGGATACTCTACAAAAGGGCCTTACAGAAACAGATGCTTGGTGCCAGAGCCATGGGCTCAAGCTCAATGCCATGAAATGTATAGTTATCCCCTTTGGGAAAAAACATGTACCCATGAATTACCATATAGGTGGCAGTACCTAAACACTGAGAGTGTGATAAGAGACTTAGGGACACAGGTGGACAGTGGTCTCACCTTCGATAAACACATCGCCACAACAGTCAGGAAATCCTTCTATGTGGCACACCTCATCACTAAGGGCTTTTCATCCAGAAAAAAGGAGGTCGTTGTCCCACTGTACTCATCCCTCATTAGACCCATTATAGAATACAATACCCTGTTTGGTATGTACCTGTCAAGACATCTGCAACAACTGGAAAGGCCGCAGAAATACCTCACTGAAAGAATCACAGGCCTAAAGCAGATGCCCTACACTGACCGCCTTAAAAAACTCCAGCTATACTCTGTCGCATATCGTCTACTCAGAGGCGATATCTGCTGAACATACAAGACCATGTCAAGCCCAGAGCTGTTGAACATGCTACACTTAAAGAAATCCCAATCCCTCAGAGCCACACACTCCAGAGATCTAAACCTTGTCATCAAAATAAACAAAACATGCTGGAGGGATAGGTTCCTGACCCAGAGACTCCCCAGACTCTGGAATAGATTGCCCATACATGTCAAGCAGAGTGCCTCTTTGGCCCTCTTCAAAAAGAATCTTGATGATTGGATGGGAGAAAGGAAATTCACCCCGGGGATCACATCAATCACACTGCTAGACAGGGGTCGAGGAAAGTAAATAGTGTGGGAAGAAATAGCCAGGGAATTGTTATGGCTAGGCTTGTATAGGCCCTAGAGTTGATAGCCTAGTACCAACCTATGAACCTATGAACCTAAATACAGTAGAGAGCTGATTATCTGAGCATCAATTATCCGAAATGTTAGTTATCCGAACGCAGCCTTTCAAGGTTTTTGTGTAGGAAAAATCATAAAGTCTGAATATGTAAACATTATATGCATTGACTTATGTGTGTTTTTTGAGCTTGTAGACCACCTGTGTGTGAAAATTATTCTTTATTCCTCACCAGAATCACTGAATGGTTGCAAGGTGTATTCCCTGAGTGCAGAGTAAAACAAGATTTTAGAAGTTTTTTATCCAGTTTAATTATATGTTTGATTATCCGAACAGTTCGATTATCCGAACTACCTTAGGTCCCACTTAGTTTGAATAATCGACTCTCTACTATAAAACTGATGCTGTTGTGTGAATATAATATTCTTCTAGTAAAATTAAACATGAATAAAATGGATGGAAATTATTGGCATAATTCTGAAACAATTACATCAAAAGTAATGAATGAATAATGTGATCATTGTGGTGAAGCAAGTCAAGATTCCAAGTTTTCTTGATTTGCAAGATCTGAATACAAGCATTTCAAGACATCATTGTCTATAGTTTAATGATGTGGTTACAAGAATGCATGATACAGATTTATTTTCAGTACTAGTGGTTAGCCAGAATTTTTTGCAAATAAAGTTAGTTGAAGCAAGCTTCATATTGTGCATGCTTAATACAATATTAGGAAGTCACAAACGTCAGTTTGGCATTTTATCAACACCAGAAGTATGTCCATGAGTTATTGTACATGAAATGAAAGACTTTAAATCATTGCCAGACATAACTGGTCTTTGGTTACTATAGGATCAAACAAGAAAAGAGAATGACAAGAGACAGCCACTGAGCAGATTAAAGCAACATGATATTAAGATAGATTAGTCTAAATGTAAATATGAGCAACAAGTCCGAAATATAGTCATTTTATTTAATATCAGATAGACTGCAGCTTGAGAAGTAAAAATAGCTGTGTAAATGACCTTCTTCTTCTTTTTCTTTTGTCTGCTCCCATTAGGTGTCACCACAGTTGGTCATCTGTCTCCATTTCTTCCTGTCATCTGCATCTTGATCTGTCTCACCAAACCACGTGCATGTCCTCTTTCACCACATCCATAAAACTTATCTTACTTGGCCTTCCTCTTTTCCTCTTACCCGGCATCTCCATCCTTACCATCCTTCTCCCAATATACTCAGCATCCCTCCTCAGCTCATGTTCAAACCAACATAGTCTTGCCTCTCTGGTTTTGTCTCCAAACTGTCCAACTTAAGCTGACGCTCTAATATACTAATTTCTAATCGTGTTCATCCTTGTCACACACAATGCAAATGTTAACATCTTTAACTCTGCCACCTCAAGCTCTTATTCCTGTCTTTTCATAGGTGCCATCATCTTCAACCCATATAACATAGCTGGTCTCAATACCATGTTGTAGACCTTCCCTTTCACACTTACTGGTACATATCTGTCACAAATCACTGCTGAAACTCTTCTCAACCCACTCTACCCTGCCTGCAGAATTTTTTTCACCTATCTTTCACACTCACCATTACTCTGAACTGTTGATCCCAAGTATTTAAACTCACCCACCTTCACCAACTCTACTCCCTGCATCATCACCATTCCTCTGTTCTCTCTCTCATTCGCACACATATATTCTGTCTTAGTCCTGTTGATCTTCATTCCTCTCCTCCCCTCTCTAGAGCATATCTCCACCTCTCCAGGGTTTCCTCAACCTGTACCTTACTCTCACTACAAATCACAATGTCATCTGCAATTATATTCCACGGGACTCCTGTCTGATCTTGTCTGTCAACTTGTCTATCACCATTGCAAATAAGAAAGGGTTCAGAGATGATCCTTAATGTAATCCCAACTCCTCCTTGAATGCATCCATCACTCCTACTGCAGATGTAACCACTTTCATATTGCCCTTGCATATATCCTGTACCACTCTTACAAACTTCTCTGCTACTCTTGACATCCTCATATAATACCACAACTCCTCTCTAGGCACCCTGTCATATGCTTTCTCTAAGTCCACAAAGACAAAATGCAACTCCTTCTGATCTTCTCTATACTTCTCCATCAACACCTTCAGAGCAAACATCGCATCTGTAGTGCTCTTTCCTGGCATGAAACTGTACTGCTGCTCACTAATCATCACCTCCCTTCTTAACCTAGCTTCCACTACTATTTCCCATACCTTCATGCTGTGGCTTATCAAGTCTAACCTTCTGTAGTTACTATAGCTCTGCACATCACCCTTATTCTTAAAAATTGGTACCAAAACACTTCTCCACTCCTCAGGCATCCTCTCACTTTCCAAGATTTAATTAAACAATCTGGCTAAAAAAACCCACTGCCATCTCTTCTAAACACTGCTAAAGCTGGGTAAATAACATGGCTTAATATTCAAAACTTGACAAAATAGTAATAGTTCCAGTAAACAATGAAAACATTGCTTGAGATGATACCCAAATAACATCCAAGGATAGTAAACTTGAAAGAAATGGTAATAGATATAATGTAGCCAGCAGCATTGACTAAGCAAGAGTTGTTAGAATGCCTGGTACTATATTATCTGAGTCAAGCTATTAATTATTTTGTCCAGTTTAGGGAAGATGCATTTCTCTTATACTTAGTTTCCTGAAATAATCAAATCATTAGGCACAATGACTGTTAAATATAATTAGTGCATACTAGACTATATTCCTAAGAAAGGGGATACCTGATATTGTCATATTTGCTATATGTCAGAGTGCAAACTAATTGTAGTGATATAGCCAAGTGGAGATAACTACAAACAGTGACAAATCACACAAGAAAAAGTTTAGGGAAAGCTGTGAGGATTACCTCACAGTTTTGGAATATCAGAATACTATATTACAGAAACAGAATCTCTCATTATTAGTGGACATTTGGTACTGTAAATAATGTGTGTGTGTGTGTGTGTGTGTGTGTGTGTGTGTGTGTGTGTGTGTGTATATATATATATATATATGTATATATATATATATGTATATATATATATATATGTATATATGTATATATATATGTATATGTATATATATATATATATATATATATATATATATATATATATATATATATATATATATATATATATATATATACATACATACACACACAGACACATGCATTCTATATATATATATATATATATATATATATATATATATATATATATATAGACAACTAAAATTAACCACACTCAAAAAGTGAACGAACTGAAGAAATTTTAATTAAGAAATTAACTTTGTGACAATAACAGCATTCAAAGAATAGTAAATCACTCCAACTCTTGTTTTACTTTGGCGCTTTCATTTTATTTATTATCAAGACTTCTTCAGAAAGGTATGTTTCATAACTACAAGCAACCATTTTCACTTCACTTAAGTACATTAGTTCTAGCAGTCCATTTAAATTAACAACAGTTCCTTTCCAATAGTAAAGTGTGAACAGGCAAGGTGGTGTGCGCATTTTCATTAACATTACAATCGTAGTTACATAAGCTAAATTGGTCAGACAATAATAGCCTTGTGGTGCCATGTGCATACTAATAAGGATCGTGTGCAAAAGCAAAAAAAAAAAAAAAAAAAAAATGGGGGAACCGGTAAGGATGAGAGTCATGCTGTGATAATTCTAATATTAACACCCAGATTGGTTCGTCCCTGTCGGGAAAACACAGAAATTAGGTATAGTTTATTTGCATAACCTATGATTCCATGCCTCCACAATTAAGTAAAGAAGGGCACGGATGAAGGTGGAGGAGTCAGGTACAGAGTCCTATTATGGTTGGGTATCAGTGTGTGTGTGTAGAGAAATGTGTGGGTATGCCATCCAAGGGAGGAGTGGGAGGAATGTGGTCTGGACCTGAGGGGGGGGGGCTGTTTGGAGGCCACCCAGGACATGGAGTGTGGAGCCATGGTTTGATGGATAGGAGAATATGTATAACAGAGTGTCCCAGAAGACTGGGTCAGTGCAGATAGTACCGCCCGTGGGCTGGTTCGGATAGTACCACCCCTTGAATGTCTACATGACAAGTGAGAATGGGGGGTGTTGGTGGGGTTGGTAGGGGCTAGCCTGGTACCAGGAGTGTGTGTGATGGGTGTGGGGAGGGGAGTGCAAAAGTCAAAGAGAGAGGAAACACATTATATTCACTTGCACAGTTGTAAATCCATAAACACATTAAATCCACTTTCACAATTCTTCAAACCTTGTCACATTTCTATGTCTTTACCTTCTAAGCGCACATTTGATGTCCGGGCTTACATTGAGTAAGGGAGCAAGGGGAACACATCTGCTTGCACAATTGTTAAACTTTCAACCCCTATCACATTTCAATCTCTATACCATTTAAGTGCACATTTAATGTTCAGTGTTTCGTTTAGACCTGGATAGATTTCAGCTCTCAGTTCTATCTGCCATTTTAATTCCCGGACTTGCAGGAATGTGTCCATGTCCCCTACAAACTGTGTTATTTTTTCTAGTGCTGTGAATTTGAATCCTGTGAAGTTTGGGCAAATAGCACTGTGTTTAGCGAAGACATTCAAACTGTCCTGTTTGCGTATTGCTGCAGTGTGTTCTTTAATATGGTTACTCAGCTTTCTGTTCATTTTGCTGATATAGAAATTCCCGCAATGTTCACAGAAAGTGCAGTAGACTACATTTTTTGTGTTGCAGTCATAGTGGTCATGTAGATGGACAGTTCTGTTGCAGTGCGCAAAGGTGATGTTGTTTTTTCTTGTGTGTACACAGGTGACACACTTGCCGCAGTCAGACATTCCAGGTTCTGTTGATACTTCGTTCTGTGGAGATGGGCTTTTATTCCTCTCGAATGCACCACCAAAAGAAGACATTTGTTTGAAACAGAAGTTCGGGGATGCCCCAAGTAACTTTGTCAGACCTTTTTCTCCTTCCAAGATGTCCCAATTGTTAGTGAGAACCCTTCTGATTCCGAACATATCCGTGGACATAGGAAGGGGGAAACTTGCCAACCAGTTCTTTTTGTTCAGTCTGTTCTGTGCCCTTGCTGTGAATCCCTTTTCCAAGATCAGTGGGAACCTGGAGTGTCTGTGCTATATGATCTCTTGCAAGAGGTTGTCCACTAAATACTGTGGGTATTTCCTTTCTAAGTGCAAGTTTCTGAGGTAAAAACCTTCCCTGATGAAAACCTCATCCCTAAAAATAAGTCTGGATAACCGGATGAGTTGTCCTTTTACAATATTCTTTTTCATGAAATGGGGATACTGGCTGCTGAACTCTAGATAGTTATTCCGGAAAGTGGGCTTGCTGTAGATGTTGGAGTCAAACTGTCCACTTTCTGGGTCTATAGTGAGGTGGGTATCCAGGAATTGAGTGGTGGTTCCGATATGTCCTACAGTGAGGGTGAAGAAGTCCAGACTCTGGAAAAAGGTTTCCAGAAAATTGCTCAGAAAAAGTCTGTCCCCTTCCAGACAAAAAAGACGTCATCAATATAACGCCTGTACATTATGGTGTTGTTGAACCTGGTCAGCAATTCAACCTTATCCACTTCCCAGGAACTGAGGACTAAGTTTGATATGCTGGGGCCATTTTGGACCCCATGGCTTCCCATTTCTGCTGGTGGTAGATCTTCCCATTGAATTGAAAGAAGTTATTTCTTTATACTGCTTCTGTTAACCTGCATACAGTATAAATCTTAGTCCCACTTAGGTTGGAGTACCTGTTCAGGTACTGTCTGGTGAGCTTCAGTCCTTTGGCATGGGGGATGTTTGTGTAGAGTGCTTCTACATCTAGGGTGACCAGTAAATATTCCCCTCCATCCAGATTTAGTTTGGAGATGTCATTTAGAAAAGCCCAAGAGTCCTTGGTGTAGTATGTGCTGTTTTGTACAATGGGGTTGAGGATTTGGTCCACGTATTGCAAAATCTTTTCTGTTTTTGTCCTTCGGTTTGATACCATGTGGCGGAAAGGTGGATTTCAGACTGATTAAAGCCTAAAAAAACATGGAGCATGACAACTTCTATATGGAAAGGTGTTTAGAGCTGGGTATAGTCCCACAGGTTTTCAGATGTAACAAATTTCCTAAAAGGATCACTCCAAACTCTCAGCTTCGCAAAGAACTGGTCAAAATATATAATGACTCTGGGCTAGCAGCTAACAAAGCCCTCATCCAAAGCAATACTGAGAGTATGGCCACCTACAAGTCTCAAACAGATGATCTGTAAACACGCATCCTGCAGGATCCCACATTTATTGACTTTGCAGAAATGTGTGACAATGTACCACAAAAAATTACTAGGCATGTGACAACACTGATTGAATGCAAGAAAGGCAAATTGCTTAGGGACATTAAACAATATGAGGAAGGAAAAGCATACCCGATCAGGCCCACACGCTCCTTGGACACATGGAGAAGGCCAGACAGATATCGCACAACCAACCCATTGTCCACAACTGACCTAAGACCTATGATAGAATTACAAGAACCCAGAAATGGACCCAACACACCCAAGGTGGATAGACTCCTCATCACATCCAGCCCACTAACAAGGAGTAGTTCCCAGATGAGGGTACATACTCCTCCTAGGAGACAGCCAAGACCACAAATGCCTCTCGAGAATCAGCCGACACTGGGAGAGCCAGACACCAGTGAACATGACTACCATGACAACAACAAGGACAACAACAACACAAACCACAGGACACCGGACCATGCGATCAATCAAGGAGGAGTTTATCAGACCCCACCAATGAGTGACCAGTCTTCCAACAGCAACACAAGTGGCAACAACAATTTCTTTTTTATCTTCAGCAGGACTCACAACCAGAACCAGGACTTATACCAGGTTCAGACCTGGGGATAGTGAATGAAACTGGAACCAAAACATTAACAATATTGAGGGAAGGAGGGGGAACAACAACCGCAGGGGAAGAAGGAGAGGGAACGGGATATAGTAGTAGTATTACTGGGATGGACCACCCTGATCACCCTCCCCATTCACTGATACCAGCACCTGATAGCACCTACTTGAGGTCTCCACTGGGGGTAGGTGACATCTTTAACCTCACCACACGAGTTTTCTTGGAAAGCCATCGTGAGGTACTGAAGAAAGGCTTTTCTTTCATCCCAGTGCAGAGAGCCAACACAGCAGATGTTATCTTGGACCTCAAGTGCTACCTAAGAAAATTACAACTAAAATTAGATATACAACAACATGAAGAGGAAGAAGATGAGGAAAGCTTAGAGGATAAAGACTGACCCCTTACCATGAAGAGCCTATACACTCCTGCACTCTCCAATACACTGAGCCTTTTTGTGAGTACCTGCGAAAGGGATATCAGGAAACTCCTTTCTGATAAGCCCTCAGCAAAGTGGCACAACCTGAACAGAGAAGAAAGACAGGCTTGGAAGGAACTGAGTCATGACAAATCCCTACGAATCATGAAGGCTGACATGGGATCTGGGATAGTAGTGATGGAGCAGGAGAGATATATCCAAACACTTGAAGCATCCTTCATGGATAACCAGTTCTACAAAAAGGCCAACATCAACCAGGTACAACAAAACATTAAACAAATTGACAACCTACTATTGGAACTGTACCTCAGGGATGAGATCTCTCAAGATGAAAAAGACTTCATGCAGGTCATGACACCCAGCCTTGGAAAAATTTTTGGAATCACCAAGGTTCACAAAACCCCTGAAAATCCACCTTGTGGTATCGAACCAAAGGACAAAAACAGAAAAAATTTTGCAATATGTGCAATACGTGGACCACATCCTCAACCCCATTGTACAGAACAGCAACTACTACACCAAGGACTCTTGGGCTTTTCTAAATGACATCTCCAAACTTAGGCTGGATGAAGGGGAATATTTACTGGTCACCCTAGATGTAGAAACACTCTACACAAACATCCCCCACGACAAAGGACTGACCCTCAACAGACAGTACCTGAACAGGCACTCCAACCTAAGCGGGACTAAGATTAATGCTGTATGCAGGTTAACAGAAGCAGTATTAAGAGATAACTTCTTTCAATTCAATGGGAAGATCTACCACCAACAAAAAGGGGTAGCCATGGGGTCCAAAATTGCCCCGGCATATGCAAACTTAGTCCTAAGTGCCTGGGAAATGGATAAGTTTGAATCGCTGCCCAGGTTCAACAACACTGTAATGTACAGGAGTTGTGTTGATGACATCTTTTTTTGCCTGGAAGGGGCACAGACTTTCTCTGAGCAATTTTCTGGAAACCCTTTTCCAGAGTCTGGACTTCTTGACCCTCACAGTAAGACATATCGGAACCACCACTCAATTCCTGGATATCCACCTCACTACAGACCCGGAAAGTGGACAGTTTGATTCTAACATCTACTGCAAGCCCACTTTCTGGAATAACTATCTAGAGTTCAGCAGCCAGCATCCCCATTTCATGAAAAAGAATATGGTAAAAGGACAATTCATCCAGTTATCCAGACTCATTTTTAGGGATGAGGTTTTCATCAAGGAAGGTTTTTACCTCAGAAACTTGTTCTTAGAAAGGAAATACCCAGAGTATTTAGTGGACAACCTGTTCCAAGAGATCATATAGCACAGACACTCCAGGTTCCCACCGATCCTGGAAAAGGGATTCAGAGCAAGGGCACAGAAGAGACTGAACAAAAAGGACTGGTTGGCAAGTTTCCCCCTTCCAATGTCCACAGATATGGTTGGAATCAGAGGGGTCCTCACCAACAATTGGGACATCTTTTAAGGAGAAAAAGGTCTGACAAAGTTACTTGGGACATCCCCGAACTTCTGTTTCAAACAAACCTCTTCTTTTGGTGGTGCGTTCGAGAGGAATAAAAGCCCATCTCCACAGAAAGAAGTGTTGATAGAACCTGCAATGTCTGACTGTGGCAAGTGTGTCACCTGTGTACACATACAAAAAGCCAACAATGGCACCTTCCCGCACTGCAATAGAACTGTCCATCTACATGACCACTATGATTGCAACACAGAAAAATGTAGTCTACTGTGCTTTTTGTGAACATTGCAGGAATGTTTACATCGGCAAAATGAACAGAAAGCTGAATAACCATATTAAAGAACACAATGCAGCAATACACAAACAGGACAGTTTGAATGCCTTGGCTAAACAAAGTGCTATTTTCCCAAACTTCACAGGATTCAAATTCACAGCACTGGAAAAAATAACACAGTTTGTAGGTGACATGGACAAATTCCTGCATGCCATGAATTAAAATGGCAGATAGAACTGAGAGCTGATGTCTATCCAGGTCTGAACGAAACACTGGCAAAAGTAAATTAAGGCACCAAAGTTACACTCTGGAAATCAGTCACTGTACTTTATTGCAGAAGACAAACGGTAAGCGCTTTCACAACTTAATGTTGCTTCATCAGACCACATCACTACAACTGATGCTTGGTTAAATACTAGGACAATTAGTATGACATCACAATTTAAAGAGATATTACTCCACTAACATAAGAACATATATCAATATCCATAAGAAAAATGCATAAAATATATAGAAAGGTGTTTATTTACACACAATAATATTTAAAAACAATAATATTTAAATTTTAAAAAAAATATTAATATTTAAAAAAGGGGGGGTGTCATCCCTGATGGTTATTAAAAAAAAAAAAAAAAATATATATATATATATATATATATATATATATATATATATATATATATATATATATATATATATATATGTACATATACACACACACATATAACCATAATAGTACAATGAAAAATATATATATTTAAAAAAACTCATGTTTTAGTGTTTAAGGTGCCTGGCCTTAAGGTAAGGAACTAATGAGGTGCAGCCATTCAAACCAGGATATCTATCTGCTTGTAATTTAGTGATCCATTGTTGTTCTAATTCTTCAGTGTGGTTTTCTACGTCACCACTTCTGTTTGTCCTTACTATTTGTTGTAAGATTAAAAATTTAAAACAATGGCTACTGTCTGTATTTAGGACATGATTAGCTAGAGCATTTGATTGCTTCTGGTTCCGTATGTCCCTTATATGTTCTAACATTCTTTCTTTAAAGCTCCTATTTGTTTTGCCTACATAATAGACCTGGGGGTAATGAACGAAACTGGAACCAAAACGCAAACAACATTGAGGGAAGGAGGGGAAACAACAATCACAGGGGAAGAAGGAGAGGGAACAGGATACAGTAGTAGTATTACTGGGATGGACCACCCTGATCACCCTCCCCATTCACTGATACCAGCACCTGATAGCACTGACTTAAGGCCTCCAGCAGGGATAGGTGACATCTTTAATCTCACCACATGAGGTTTCTCGGAAATCCATCATGAGGTACTGAAGAAAGGCTTTTCTTTCATCCCGGTGCAGAGAGCCAACACAGCGGATGTTATCCTGGACCTCAAGTGCTACCTGAGAAAGTTACAACTAAAATTAGATATGCAACAACATGAAGAGGAAGAAGAGGAAGAAGATGAGGACAGTGCAGAGGATAACGACAGACCCACCATGAAGAGCCTGTACATTCCTGCACTCTCCAACACACTGAGCCTCTTTGTGAGTACCTGCGAAAGGGATATCAGGAAACTCCTTTCTGATAAGCCCTCGGCAAAGTGGCACAACCTGAACAGGGAAGGAAGACAGGCTTGGAAGGAACTGAGTCAGAACAAATCCCAACGAATCATGAAGGCTGACAAGGGATCCGGGATAGTATTGATGGAGCAGGAGAGATATATCCAAACACTTGAAACATCCCTCATGGTTAACCAGTTCTACAAAAAGGTCAACATCAACCAGGTACAACAAAACTTTAAACAAATTGACAACCTACTATTGGAACTGTACCTCAGGGATGAGATCTCTCAAGATGAAAAAGACTTCATGCAGGTCATGATGCCCATCCTTGGAAAATTTTTTGGAATCCCCAAGGTTTACAAAAACCCTGAAAATCCACCTTTCTGCCATGTGGTTTAGAACTGAAGGACAAAAATAGAAAAGATTTTAAAATACGTGGACCACATCCTCAACCCCATTGTACAGAACAGCAAATACTACACCAAGGACTCTTGGGCTTTTCTAAATGACGTCTCCAAACTAAAGCTGGATGGAGGGGAATATTTACTGGTCACCCTAGATGTAGAAGCACTCTACACAAACATTTCCCATGCCATAGGACTGACTCTCACCAGACAGTACCTGAACAGGCACTCCAACCAAAGCGGGACTAAGATTAATACTGTATTCAGGTTAACAGAAGCAATATTAAGAAATAACTTCTTTCAATTCAATGGGAAGATTTACCACCAACAGAAAGGGGTAGCAATGGGGCCCAAAATGGACCTGGCATATGCGAACTTAGTCCTCAGTTCCTGGGAAATGGATAAGGTTGAATCGCTGCCTGGGTTCAACAACACCATAATGTACAGGCATTATACTGATGATGTCTTTTTTGTCTGGAAGGGGGACAGACTTTCTCTGAGCAATTTTCTGGAAAACCTGTTCCAGAGTCTGGACTTCTTGACCCTCACGGTAGGACATATTTGAACCACCACTCAATTCCTGGATATCCACCTCACTGTAGACCTGGAAAGTGGACAGTTTGACTCCAACATCTACCGCAAGCCCACTTTCCGGAATAACTATCTAGAGTTCAGCAGCCAGCATCCCCATTTCATGAAAAAGAATCTTGTAAAAGTACAATTCATCCAGTTATCCAGGCTCATTTTTAGGGATGAGGTTTTCATCAAGGAAGGTTTTTCCCTCAGAAACTTATTCTTAGAAAGGAAATACCCAGAGTATTTAGTGGACAACCTGTTCCAAGGGATCATACAGCACAGACACTCCAGGTACCCACCAATCCTGGAAAAGGATTTCAGAGCAAGGGCACAGAACAGACCAAACAAAAAGTACTGGGTGGCAAGTTTCCCCCTTCCAATGTCCATGGATATGTTCAAAATCAGAGGGGTCCTCACCAACAATTGGGACATCTTGGAAGGAGAAACAGTCTGACAAAGTTACTTGGGACATCCCCGAACTTCTGTTTCAAACAAACCTCTTTTTTTGATGGTGCGTTCGAGAGGAATAAAAGCCCATCCCCACAGAACAAAGTATCAACAGAACCTGAAATGTCTGACTGTGGCAAGTGTGTCGTCTGTGTACACATACGAAAAGACAACAATGTCACCTTCCCGCACTGCAACAGAACTGTCCATCTACATGACCACTATGATTGCAACACAAAAAATGTAGTCTACTGCATTTTCTGCCAACATTGCAGAAATTTCTATATCGGCAATACGAACAGAAAGCTGAGTAACCGTATTAAAGAACACACTGCAGTAATACACAAACAGGACAGTTTGAATGCCTTCACTAAACACAGTGCTATTTGCCCAAACTTCACAGGATTCAAATTCACAGCACTGGAAAAAAATAACAGAGTTTGTAGGGGTCATGGACATATTCCTGCAAGTCCGGGAATTAAAATGGCAGATAGAACTGAGAGCTGATGTCTATACAGGTCTCAATGAAACACTGAACATTAAATGTGCACTTAAATGGTATAGAGAATGGAATGTGTTAGGGGCTGAAAGTTTAACAATTGTGCAAGCAGATTTAATGTGTTCCCTCGCTCCCTTACTCAACGTAAGCCTGGACATCAAATGTGTGCTTAGAAGGTATAGAGTTTG
>NC_056729.1:1096378002-1096390502 GCF_019279795.1 Protopterus annectens | reverse complement strand
TAAATACAAAAACAAAAGAGAGGCCTTGAATTTTCTTATTGCTGAGTGCCTTCAAATCTTGTATACCTCAGATTCATCCTTGGTTCTTACAACATCAAGAGATATCGCTGATCCAACATCATGGCAAATACTGCTCTTCTATTCTACACTGTGTTTTAGATGAGTATTAGTTTTTTGTTTACCTTTGTTTCCTGTTTCTTCTACAGTAATCTGTTCAACACACTTATTGTCCTTCAGATAACTCTTCTATTTATTAGCTACATAGTTTCTGTTTGCAATTTTTATGTGCTGTTTGAACTATATCAGTTACCTGGCTATTCTTACAGCAACACCTCACGTCTTTAATCTGCAGAATAAATCTAACGAACCTATCCTTTCAAATACCATATTTCATAATGTTATCATTTCTTTTTTGTTTATAATGATAAGCTGGGAAAGGTTGCTTATACTTTTGATAGTGGTTGGTGTATAAAAGTTATTAGTTCCACGTAAATTATAGGGGATTCATAATACCCTTGCTGTAAAAATTGGTGTTACTATGATCTTTCTCCTAATGATATTCCCCACTAATTTTCTGTTATTATACTTTGGCTACTTGTGCATGCTGTATTTACATTTTTGCTCATCACTGTGCATTTTCGTCTGTTGTCCTTCTATAAGTCAGTTGCCTCAGACTATGATGCTCTTATGTAAATTCTCTTTATTATCTCTGTAGCTGTCCCTTGTGCCTTCAGTAAGGCATCTATGTCTATATCTCTTTGTGGTTCCCAAGAACTCCATGACATATCGCAGACAATGCCAGACATTTTCTCTAAAAAACAGTAGTATAATCTTCCTTTTATTAGAAGTCCATTCCCCCGGCAAACAGCACCATGGCATACAAAGATTCATGAATAGTGAGCTATAGTAGTACATGCACGTAGGATGATGATTTCATCAATGCAGCACACTATGACACCATCACAACAATGTCACTTGTGCACATTAATATATATTAGACGTGACAATAGGCTAATGAAATGGGTGGGTAATATAAGGCTGATCTACTGAGGAGCTGTAATGATATCCTGTAGTCAGTGGACACTAACTAGAATACAGCAACAGTACATGGCATACAATACAGTGTACAACAAACTGTTACAGATGCACAGCAAAATAAATGAGAATGAAAACTACATATAAGGGTGGATGCTTACAATAAACCAAACTGCGACATATAGGGTCTATGTTAAATCAGCGAATGCTTAAAATAGCGAATGCTGATTTATCGACCTTTTAACAGCAAAAGCTGACAATATTGAAGACACAGAACAGCAATTTTTTTCCCAGGGAAAATAAAAGCTGTTCCACAAAAAAAAAAAAAAAAAAAAAGGTCAAAACACAAAATATACTGGGGGGCTTTGCCCCCACAACCCCCTACTTAAATATACCAACTCTGAGATCGCACCACAGTGGACGAAATGGCAAAGTCCCGAAAATGGCCCAGTGATTTTTTTCCCTGGGAAAAAAATTGCTGTTCCGTGTCTTCGGGATTATCAGCTTTCGCTCTTAAAGGGTTGATAAATAAGCATTTGCTATTTTAATCGTTCGCTGATTTAATATAGACCCGACATATATACATGCTATGTATGAAAGTTACAGCAAAACTATTAGCAGGCCTGCAAAACTATGTACACAAATGTAAACAGGCATAAAAACAACATAGCTTGCCACATATATTTCAGAAATGGCCAGGCCTTCATCATCCTGTAACATGATCAGTGGCTGGGTGTCACAGCAGAGGATGTGGACTAACTCTTCTGCAGAAGTTGACACCTGTACCAATGTAGTATGGCCTCCCACTAGGTCACAAACCTCAGATACCAGTACCTGTAATGTGTAGTGCCCAACATATCTAGAGAGGCAAAGGTGTTTGTGGCTCAGCTTATTGAATGATGGTGCCATGCAGTGAATGTAGCCTGGTCAACAATTAATATGGCTAGAATGTTATGGTGTCATCTGAGTGAATAAAAACCTGTCATCATCTTGGCATTTAGTACCCCACAGGATATCAGAATACATGTCAGATATCATGGTCTGTTGCCAACATAGAATTCCATATACCTGGGGTGGTGGTGGACATTCCAGTGGGGTGGTCCTCCACCTTCTACAGCTGCCAAATAATGGGTTGGACTTTCCCATGGATACCCACTTGTATAACTTCACAAAGAGACTCCTAACCTACTGCATCCTGCTGTGTCCCAAATTTTTTTCTGCAAAATGGGAGTGGGATATTTTATGTTCATATGCAGCATAGCATGCCATTACAATGTGAAAGGCAACACAGTGTTATCTGCATTATAATGGAATAATAAATGCACAACAAGGTGTTATATCTTCCAATGCACTACATGTACCACCCATACCATCCATACCATTATATAAGCACAACCCCACAGTTCTACAGGGGTTACAGTAGTACCTGGGCCAAACATACAACCCCATATGTGTTGGTACGAAGGCTATCAGTCTGCCTCTGCATACAAACAGTTGCATGTGTTTTTGTGTGTGTGTTTTGTGTGTGTGTGTGTGTGTGTGTGTGTGTTTGTGTGTGTGTGTGTGTGTGTGTGTGTGTGTGTGTGTGTGTGTGTGTGTGTGTGTGTGTGTGTGTGTGTGTATACCCATATCTATATTCATAGGTAGGTACTAGGTTCATAGGTAGGTACTAGGCTATTGGCCCATGGGCCTACATAAGCCTAGCCAACAAGGTTCCCTGGCTTATGCCACCCAAGAAAGTTATTTTCCTGTGCCACTGCCGAGCAGAGACACAGAAGTGATCCCCGGGGTGTATTTCCTATTTCCCATCTACTCATCAAGATTTTTCTTGAAGAGTGCTAATGGAGAACTTTGCTTGACATAGATGGGTAGCCTGTTCCAGAGTATGGGAAGTCTCTGGGACAGGAATCTATCCCTCCAGCATGTCCTGTTTATTGTGGTAATAAGATTTAGGTCCCTAGAGCATGTAGCTCAGAGGGATTGGGATTTCTTTAGGCGTAGCATGTCCACCAGCTCTGGGTTTGACATAGCTTTATATGTTAGGCAGAGATCACCTCGGAGTAGGTGATATGCTACAGAGTAAAGCTGGCGTTTTTTGAGGCTATCAGTGCAGGGCATTTGTTTGAGGCCAGTAATCCTCTTTGTGATGTACTTCTATGGCCTTTCCAGCTGCTGCAGATGTCTTGTGAGGTACATTCCAAAAGGGGCGTTGTACTCTATAATGGGTCTAATGAGTGTCGAGTAGAGGGAATAATGACCTCTTTTTTCCTGGATGAGAACCCTTTTATGATGAGGTGCGCCACATAGAAGGACTTCCTGACTACTGTGGCGATGTGACTATCAAAGGAGAGACTACTGTCCACCTGGGTCCCAAGGTCTCTTATCACACATTTGGTATTAAGTAGATTGCTGCCTATGTGGTAGTTCATGGGTACAGAGTTTTTTACCAAAGGGGATGACACTGCACTTTTTGGCATTGAGCTTGAGGCCATGGCTCTGACACCAGGTATCTGTCTCAGCGTGGCCCTTCTGTAGAATGTCCACATCATTTGGGGACTCAGCTATGGCTCCTAGTTTGCAGTCATCTGCGAACTTCATTAGCCAGAGGCCTTCTTTGTTAGCCTGTACTTCAGAGAAGTAGATACCAAACAGAAGAGGTCCCAGGATGGAACCCTGTGGTACTCCATTTGTCACTGCTTTGAGGTCAGATTTGGAGTCAGCAACTTTTACAGTGTGGGTTCTGTCAGTGATCCAGTTGGCAACCCATCTTGTGACATAGGGATTTATACCTAGTTTAGTGAGTTTAGCTATAATTCTGGAATGGGGGATGGTGTCAAAAACCTTGGTGTGGTCAAGATAGGCTGTGTAAACCACCTTACCCTCATCTACGGCTTTGGTGAATGCCTCAAAGAAGTCGATCAGGTTCAGGAGGCATGATCTTCCTTTCACAAACCTGAACTGGCTGGGATTCAGAGTTTGGAGGTTACCAATGTCCTTGTTTATGAGTTCCATGATGATACGTTCCATGGCCTTGCAGACCAGGCTCGTCAGGCTAATAGGTCAATAGTTCCTGGGATCAGTGGTGGCTCCCCCTTTGTGGAGTGGGATAACTATTGCTGTGCACCATTAAGTGGGTACAGAGCCTGATGCGAGGCTATTATTGAACATGGTGCTTAAGTGGGGAGCCAGTTCGTTCTGAAGTTTGTGTAAAACACAGCCTGGGATGTTGTCCGGTCCCATGGATGCTGTGTTTTTGGCTTTAGAGAGTGCAGCTTTTACCTGCGTAGTTGTGATTACAGGGACTCTGCATTCTTCCTGTATAGATATGGGCCCTTTAGGGGGTGAGGTGGGGTAAAGTTAGCACTGAACCTATCTGCCAGGATGTTAGCAATATCAGTTGCTTCTGTAATTTTCATGCCGTTGTGCCATAACTCAGAGCAGATCTGGGTGTTGTCATCGAGATTCTTGACATAGCTATAGAATGCTTTGTGGTTGTCCTTAGAATTATTGGTGATTTTGTTTTCATAGCTAGCTTTGGAGGATTTTATAAGGGATCTCAGCTTTTTACTGAGGCTGACCAAGGAGCTCCTCCACTCATGGGATTTTACTCTCTTTTGTAACAGTTTCTTCCTTCTGTTGCACAGTTTGTTTATGGCAGGGGACCACCAGATTGGCTTCCTTTTTTTGGAGGATAGCATCTTGGTTCTGTTTGGGATAGCATGATCCATGCACTCGTGTAAGTGCTTATATAGTGCATTTGTGTAGGATTCAGCAGTTGTAACTGTATTGTCCATCTGCATGGGTGTCATGAAGTTCACCACTTCTGTCTTAAGAAGCATGAAGTTGGCTTTGGAGAATTTTTTACCATAGTTTCCTTAATGGGGATGGGGGCGGGATGTGGATATCAAGGGTGATTAGCTTATGGTCGGATCGGACAAACGAGGAGGTGACTTCAGCTGTAGAACACCAGTCACTCATGTTGGTAATGACTAGGTCTAGGATATTGTTGCCCCTGGTGGGGGTGTGGATAAGTTGATCTGGGATATTGGAGTTTATGAATTCCAGAAAACATTGAGCTAAGGAGTTGGTACATTTTCCCAGTTAATGGTGGGGTAGTTGAAGTCACCCATTATTAGGGTGTTTGGTTGAACCCTAATATTTTCCAGTACATCAAGAAAAGAGGAGTGGGAATCCTGGGGCATGGTGGGGGATCTGTAGCAAGCTACAATTTGGACTGCAGTTTTGCCCAGAGTTAGTTGCACTTGGATAACCTCGGCTACATTATGCTGAGCAACTAGCTAGGAGGTGTGGATATCCTTAATGAATATGGTCACCTCTCCACATTTGGTGTTTCGGTCCAGGTTACATGGCGAAAAGTGTGGTATGAGTTATATCCTGGTAGTGCAGGGGTGCTCTCTGGAGCCTTGAACCAGGTCTCAGTCACTGCACAGATATCGATGTTCTCCATTTTAAGGAGTGCCTTGAGTGAGTGCATTTTGAGATTTAGACTTCTAGCGTTGAGTAGCATTACCCTAAGTTTTTGCTTGCCTGTTCCAGTTATGGTGTTGAATTTGTTATTTGAACCTTGCCTAAAAAAGGCACTATAGGGTCAGCAAGAGCCTTAGCCAGTATCCGGAATCCCAGAGGCGACAGGTGCAGGCCATCTGTGGCAAAGCATTGTGGTCTGTCGACCATGTCATCCCAAGCAGACAGATACTGGATCCCCTGAGAATGACACCAGAAGCTTAGCAAATTGTTGAAGTCAATCATTTTGTCCTTGTACTGTGGTATCATTCTGGGCAATGGCAGAATGCTACTCAGGGCTGGGGTCATACCTGCCTGGGCTACAAGATCGGAGAGCTCTTCTATGTATTTTTTCATATAGGTTCATAGGTTCATACTAGGCTATCTGCCCTGGGGCAATTATAAGCCAAGCTCGATTCTGTATGGCTTACGCCACCCCTTGATTTGAGTATACTGTGCCCTTTTTAAGGTTTAGTTTACTGTGCCTCTGTCTAATAGTGACACGGGAGTAATCCCTGGGACAAACCTACGATCCCCCATCCACTTATCGAGATTCTTCTTGAAGAGATTCAGTGAGGTGCTCTGCCTCACATGAACTGGAATTCTATTCCAGAGCGAAGGGAGCCTCTGGGTTATGAACCTGTCCCTCCAGCAAGTTCTATTTATTCTCTCTCTCTGTATATGTATGCATGTATTACTAAATATCTGAAGACTTAAATATCTACAGTCTAAATATTGACAAAAAATATCTAAAGTTTAGATTATCAATAGTTAAATATATCTAAACACAAAATAAATTGATGTTATACAGGGAAACAATATTTGCCCTTTCCCCACTGCTGTACAACCTTGGACTTGGTGTATATAATCAACTGGGGGTGTGGGAAGGGGGGGCATGGGAGCCTTCCCTCCTACAAAAACATTGCTTTAGGCTGTGGTTAGGATTTTGTTGTGTTTAGATATTTGTAACTGTTGATATTTTAAATGTAAGATTTTTTGTTGATATTTAGCCTGTTGATATTTAAGTGTTTAAATATTTAGTAATGCACCCCCATATATATATATATATATATATATATATATATATATATATATATATATATAGTCTGTGTTTGTCTGTTCTTACCTTATTGTGTATTCTTTATAATGGCTGGTAGGAAGAAGAAAATAAAGTTCCTCAGGAGACAGAGCTTCTCTTACATGTTATGAGGTATGATGGTGCAATCCTGATAGAACATGGCTACAACCAAGAAAATAGGTAGATAATGTAGACTGATATACCAACTAATGTGAATGCCATAGGCTGCCACTGGTATTAAGCAACAATATTGCATAAGGTGATGAACATGAGGGACTTTGACAAAAAGAGGGCCATAGCTCTGGGATTTGTCCAGTCCAATGAGTCTCAAATCGCACCAGACATGTGGCTCATAGAAGTGAAGAAGATGGTGCTGGCCTGGTACCTGAGGTTACACTGGAAGGTGTCAAGGGTGGATTAGAGGCTGGCGTCACATATGCAGGAAATAAAGATAACAGCCACACTGTTCATGTAAAATAACTGATGGTATATGTGTGCATCAACAAGTATCAGTGTTAGTATAGTGACAGTCTGCTATGATACACATGCTGTGTTCGACTATCCACCCTCTACATGACATACAGAGGGTATATATCTAACCTGTATGTACATATTTGGTTATAAGTATAGGGATACTTGCAGTATGCTGTTTACATGGGCAGTTCATATGTCGTTTTACACAGCTGCAAGCAGTGGACCTGTTGTGGTGTTTATCTTGGTGCAGCATGGCAAGTTCTACATTCTCCTTTTCTTTCTAATGGGGGATGCTTAGCATTCTGGCACATAGTTTTGTTGCAGGTGTGAGGGAGACCTCCTATGAATCTGTGGCTAGTACCTTCACCATGGGATACACAGACAAGAGGGTTACAGATCACATTGCTGTCCCTTCCACTCCTACTAATACATTGTTGGGTCTGACTAGAATATAAACAGTACCAGTTCCAGCAGGGAATGTGGCCAAACCCAAGCCTGGCACAGGATGTGGCCAATTCCCACACCATGGACACTGATGAGGCTCCAACTGATGAGGACATGGGCCAGGGTGAAGAACCTGTGAGAGTGGCCTATTAACATAATTCATATGTTTCCACTGGACACAGATATCCATCTGCTGATTAGCTGATGTGAGTTGTGGGGCGCTGATATGGTCCAGGCTCTTGTCCATAGTAACAGAGCCTCTGTATTCTAGAGTAGTGACTGCAGGATCGGGGATGGATGTATTCTTCAGCAAAGTACGGACAGACTTGTCAAAGTATCCATTGGCAAGTACTGCAGTGTAGAGTGCTGCAGACTGGATGTAGGATAGGAGGGACAGATCAGGGTCTGAAATATCATTTATAACTGTGTGTGTCAGTGGGCTGCTGTAGTTGTGCTCAATTGAGATACGCCAGTCTCTCAAACATATATTGGAATGACACTGTGCAGCTGGATTGGCACTGTGCAGCTGGATTAACCTCCTGGCTGTGGGGAGACACACTTATTTATTTTTTTATTTTATTTTTCTTTTGTTGACTAGGTAAGTCTGGGTGTGCAGCACTAGCCTGTATTCAGCAGAGGCCTGGGGAGAAAAGCTCTGGGTGAATAGCATAACAGCATAATACAATAACAACATAGCACCATAACAAAGTGATAACATATAGAGATGCATGATATTTAGGCATGCAACACACAAATATAACTTTGTTGTTTACCTCTTACATTCCTTGCCAGAGGCTCATTTGTTATACGTAAATTACAGGATAAGAGAGGAAAGACAGAAGACAGATAAAAATAGATAAATTATGCATCTCCCTTAGATATGTTATGATGATATCTTATCATTTTAAAGTAGTTACAATTTGTATAGTTAATTAGGACTTTTTTTACTTGTGAGCAGGAGAAGCTTACCTTGAGGATGAATGTGAGAACAGCCAACATTTTGGGGAAAAGAACTGAAAAACTATAGTTTTTGCAGTAAATGAAGTTTCTGTGGGTTTGTTAGAAGGGGTAGATGGTAGGTGGGGATCTTAAATTATAGTTGGAGGTCTGTAAGGTAAGATCACTAGAAAAGATTGGAAAATAGTTTTTTATTCATTGTTACATAATTATCCCTGAAATAGCATTGATATATGTTTGATGAGTTGCCATTTAGATCTGGCAAGTATGTACTAATGGTTTTCTGTTAGGTGGATGAGGATGACAAAGCCACAAATGCTGTTACAGATAGCTTGCAGATAACATATATTCATTTTACATGCTGAAATGATAAAACAGCTATATTCCTACTAAGCTTGTAGCACGATTTCCCTAATTACCTGTCTTCCATTTGGAGATAAACAATATGTTATTTTCATTGCATAGAATGGATGTTTGTTAAGTTATGAGTTGTTGACCTCTATATGGAGTTGATAATCAAGATGCTGGCCAAGTGAAATTCTAAGACAGTGGAAAATATAATTGTTTCTAGGGGTTCTTTGTTATTACAAATTATGTTCAAGTTATTTTAAACTGAAGATTGTTTTACAAAATCCAACTATGTAACTGACACCCAAAGATTTTTTGTCTCTACAGTGTTCTAATTAATTTAAATTTCACAGACTTAAGACCAGTTAAGGTAATTCAGCAGTCTGCATCCCATTAATATCCAAGTTATAGGAATGTACACCCAAGAAGTTTTCAAGTAGTCATAAAATTAATTATTCATTACTGCCATTTTTCAGATGAGACTTTAAACCAATGTTCCATCTGACGGAGTTGGTGGTAACTCAGGTGGGTGTACAAGATACCATGACACCTACTGAAAAAACATAGGCATCTTTTATTTGACATGTTTCTTATCATACAAAATTTAAAAGAAAACAAATTCAGTTTCAATATAATCAAAACATGTAATTTCTTTGTAAACTTCTTTACCATTCCCACTGATTTGTACCCCAACAAAATCTTATTTTCTTCACAACTCCAACTTCATTTCAGTTTGTATTAAACAGTAACTCTTTCATTCTTCGCTGCTAGATATTATAAATAATAATCATACTAAGCTTGTACATTTTTCTTGTTGTCCATCATTATATCCACAGAAAAAGAAATTAGATGCTATTTAATTAATTCTTATGTCCTCCAACACCTCTGTTCATTTATATTTGTTCAATGTGCCCTGTAATTTGACAACACTTGGGCAGTCTAGAAAAATGTACATATTCCATTGTTTCACCCACATGACATTTTGCACATAAACTTTCATTAACTGATTTGCATACCATTGACATTTCACTAGTAGTTGTTTTAATGTTGATTTCTGTGAAAGGTATTCTTCTTTGTGCCAATCTTCAAACCTTAAACTGATTTGAAAAATATTTTAACAGTTTTTTTATACCTATACTTAACTCTGTCCATAGATTAAATAATTCACCACTACGTCTTCATAACACACTTTCTATTTTGTTCAATAATTTTTATAAATTGATTTTCCATTTGTGCAATTTTCTTCTATACTCCATCATTTCTCCATCTCCCTTACCTCTCATCCTGTCAAAATGTCTTATTTTCCCATAACTGTATATTTTGCATTCAACAATTTCACCACTGTTTTTCCTTCAAAAATTTAATTATACTAAAAATGCAATTGTGGAACTGGAATAATGAAATTTAAATCTTCATTTCCTTCTTTAGTATACAAAACCTCTCATTTAACAGGTTTCAGTTCTGACACCCAAATTATTGAAGAACTCTTTGCATTAATTTATTTTCTAACTCTGGAGGAAACTCCAGAGTATGCTTCTTTTTAAATTCAACTTAAAGACTTGCCAGAACCCATTGATTTTTATATCTGTTCTAATGAACACTGCCATTGCTTTTTTTCAGATTTCCATATTTTCCAAAAAACAGTTCCTAATATCTTAGTGTCCTGTTTACTAAAATATACATATGTTTTTCTACTACACTATCCAAAACATTCACTTTAGTCCTAACTGCCGGTATAACCACTATATCCTTGGAATATTTATATCTTTTTAGCAGTTTCCACTAACTACCCTGTACTTAATGTAATTATTACTAATATATCATTCACAACAGAAATAAAAAATAAGTATACCTTATTTTCATAAATATATTTCACATCTTTCAAGCCATTACCTACATTCTTTAGAATGGCATTTATTACCAATGAAAATAAAACATTACCTAGAGGGCAACCTTGCCTTCCTACTTTCTGTACTGTTATTCTCTTGGTTATCTATTTATTTAATATGACTCTTACCAAACTATTTCTGTATTCTGAACTTATAAACTTTATTATTTTATTGTCTATCCACTAGGCTTTAAATGCGTGCTTCAGTTGGTCCTGTATTACATTATCCAAAGGTTTATTTATATTGTTTTTAACAATCTTAATGTTATTCTTCATTTCATATACAAGACTCATTATAATTGTCATTAACTTAACCTGCCTTCCATGTATGCAGTATACACATTCCACCATGTATTTACCAATATTTTCTCAAATCTAGCTTGAAAAAAAATAACAATTTTCTAGTTAGTATTTGTTAGAGTAATAGCTCTACTTTAATTACACTCAACTAACTCTTGTGCATAAAAACTGCCATTCTCTTCATTCTATCCAGCAATCCTACATCCCTACCAGAATCTGCGGTCTGCTAATAAGCAGCTTCTAAGCATATCAAAACATAATAAGGGAGCTGGAGAAAGCTTTTACTCCCATTCCATACAAAAGTATTGAATGCCCTCCCCATTACAAAACTTAATTCCATAAAAAACCTTCAAATTCACCCTAAAAAGCCATTTTCTTAACAATAAACCTGTGGCTGTGCCCAGAACTATAGACCATCATAAACAAATTCTAAGATTTTTTCTGACCAGTATGACTCTTCAATTTAACATAATAATCTGTTGACTTTTCTACAAAAGCTAAGGTATGTCAGTCACTGTCTTGTCTTTATAATCATTATTAGCCTAAATCCTAAACTTCCCATGTATTGAAGTGCATAAAGGAATTGTTTATTATGAATGTATCTACTGTCTTTTTTGTCTCCATACAATGAATGCCATTAATAATACTGTATGTGTATTACCAACACCAAACAAGATTGTTCAAGCTTTGTAGTTTGTATATTTTATTCACTAAGAAATTGTACTTAATTTTTGTACATTGATTTATTATTGTAAATATTATCTGTTGAAATATTTTTTGATCTGTAACTGCAGAATTTCTGCCTGGGTCTCCACTGAAAATTGGGTTCCTGACCCAGTGGACTTTCCTGTCATCAGATGTCAATAAATAATAAATAAATATTAAATCTGTTTTGCTCCCCCGGTATATTTTTTATTAATAAAAACATTTTTTTCAATTCCTTCAATACTTTTACAAAAATTCATTTGTTCTGTTATTGTATTATTGTATAATTTGTAATCCAATCCATCTGTTCCTGATCCATAGTTTTCATTTACCACTTTAAAACCCCCATTCAGCTCTTTCTGCTGAAATCTCATTTAACAATTCTTGACTTTCAACCTCTCTAATTGAATATACTTTCCATTTAACCTTATCTTCTTTACATACCTCATGCAATTCTAATATAAATTGCATTATTTCAAACTTTTTTCTTGATCTTTAACTTTACAAAGCCTAATATCAAACACTATTTCTTTAAGTCTTTTATAATAAAGAAAATTTATTTCACTTTTAACCCTGAATCAGGGCTAATAATGCCATTTTTTGTAACTCTTCCACACTGCACTTGTTTTCCTCATAAATTTCCCTTTCTTTCTTTCTTTCTTTCTTTCTTTTTTTCTTTCTTTCTTTCTTTCTTTCTTTCTTTCTTTCTTTCTTTCTTTCCAAAGATAAATTATTGTTTTGCTCTAT
>NC_056729.1:1096213002-1096373002 GCF_019279795.1 Protopterus annectens | reverse complement strand
TTTCAACACCAGTCATTGGTCGCAGTGAAGCTTTTCTGTAGGATGTCTATATCACTTGGGGAGTTAATAATGGCTCCCAGCTTGCAGTTGTCTGTGAACTTGGTCAGCCAGAGTCCCTCCTTGTTGGCCTGGGCTTCTGAGAAGTAGATGCCAAACAATAGAGGACCCAGGACTGATCCCTGTGGGACTCCACTTGTGAATGGATGGCAGTCTGACTTGGAGTCTGCTACTTTCACACTGAGGGTTCTATCTGTGAGCCAGCAGGCACTGTTATGACTCCAACATAGTCCATGTTGGTGTGAACAACTTGAGTCATACCTCACTAGACTAGATGAAGAGAGACATAACTGAGCTCTCTAATTATGTGTCTCAGGCAGGTATGTCCCTAGCCTTAAGCAGCATTTTACCTTCACCTAGGATAATACCACAATGCAAACAAAAAAAATGATTGACTTCAACAGCTGGCTTAGCTTCTGTAGTCATTCAAAGGGGACCCAGTATCTGTCAGCCTGGAATGACATGGTCAACAGACCTTGATGCTTTGCCAGAGATGGTCTTAATCTGTCACCTCTGGAATTTTGGTTACTGGCTAAGGCTCATGCCACCCCATAGTAACTTTTTAGGCAATGTGAGAAGAACAAAATTCCCAATGTAAAAATACCCTCTAAAAACAACCTCAAGGCTATGTTGCTAAATACTGGGACTATAAACTAGAAACTGCACTCACTGGAAGCAGTCCTCACCTTGGAAGATGCTGACATTTGTGCAGTCACTGAGACCTGCTTTAAGGGTACAGAGAGCACCCAGCTATACCAGGTTACATTTCCTACTACACGGTCATACCACAAACTGAAAGTGTAAGAATTAAAGGAGGTGGTGTATCAGTTTTCATTAAAGAGAGCTACACCTCTAGATTGCTTAAACAGCATTATTTCAGGTGCAAATGACTGTAGGTACTACCCCTCTTCAGGGCATTGCCAGCTATAGGACCCTCTCCATGAATCAGGACATCCATTCAACCTACTTGGATCTACTTGAGTCAGTTAAGATACAACCAAACACCCTGGTTTTGGGTGACTTTAATTATCAGTCTATTGACTCTGTAAATTATATGTGCACTAACTCACTTTTCCAAAGGTTCTTGGACTTCATTAACTCCAGTGCCCTGGACCATCTGATTGTCACACCCAAAAGGAGCTCAAACATCTTGGATATGGTGCTCACCAACATTGGGCACCGCTGCATCACTCCCAGTGTGTGGCCATCCCTGGTGAGATCTGACCACAAATCAGTCTCACTAGAAGTAACTATAATACAAGATGCCCCCCTGAGCAACAACTAGACTCAAAAACTTCTCCAAGGCCAATTACAACCTCTTACGTGATGGCATAAACAGCTTCATAGCCCCTCTCCCCGCTGATGGAACAGACACCTATACCGAGTTATACACCAATGGTTTATATAAGCACCTGTACAATTGTACTGACTCTGCCATACCTGATAGAAACAAAGCAAGATCTGCAAGGAAAAACAAACCTGCCTGGTGTACAACTGCCATTAATAGGCTACACAATCGGAGAAAGAAATTGCTCTCTATGAGTAGGAAGGAACAGTCTCAAAACTGGAAACACTCCCTCCTCAACTTAAACAAGGAAATAAGACTCCTAGCAAAGTCCTGCAAAGCTAACTACAAATCCAAATTAACTTCCCTAACTAAGTAAAACCACAAGGCATTCTTTAGTTATATCTGTAACCTCAAAGTTAAGGCCCAGACTTGTGCTGAACTCATAGTTAATGGTGCTACATATACAGAACCTGTGGATATAGCAAACCTGCTGGCTGACAGGCTCAGTGAAAACTTTACTCCCCTGTCCCTGCCACATATACCCCCAAAATCCCTAAAACCTGTCCCCCACCTAGTATCTCTGTCTTAAATGCCCTCTCCAAGGCCAAAAACACAGCCTCTATGAGACCAGCCAACATCTGGGCTGGGTTTTACATGGGTTAAAGCAGGAATTAGCATCACCATTGGGCATGCTTTTCAGTCACAGCCTAAGCACTGGGTTCATCCAAGCAGAATAGAAAACAGCTGCTGTCATCCCTTTGCACAAAGGGGGTGCATCCATGGACACTGGGAGCTACAGACCCATTAGCTTGACCAGCCTTATCTGCAAGGCCATGGAATGAATTATCATGGAAATCTCCAAACACTCAACCCAGTCCAGTTTGGCTTTGTCAGGGGGAGATCATGCCTGTTAAACTTGGTGGACTTCTTCGAGGCAGTCATCAAAGCCCTAAAAAGGGAAAATCTGTGCATACGGCCTATCTAGACTTAAACAAGGCCTTTGACACAATCTCCCACTCTGGCATCATTGATAAACTCACCTAGCTGGGTAATCAACCCATATATTGTCAGCTGGGTTGCAAACTGGCTCACTGATAGAACTCATACGGTCAAAATAGGGGACTCCACCTCTTCCAGCAGACCTGTAACAAGTGGTGCTCTGCAGGGATCAGTTCTGGGACCTCTAATGTTTGGAATCTACTTCTCTGAAATACAGGCTAAAAATAAATGACTGTGGCTGACAAAGTTTGCTGATGACTGCAAACTGGGAGCAATCATTGAACCCCTTAGTGATGTCAACATCCTGCAAGTAGGTCTTACACAGACTAATGACTGGTGCCAAAGTCATGGTCTTAAAATTAATGCATTATTATCCCCTTCAGCAAGGATGATGTTCCTGCAAACTACCACATCAATAGCAATACCCTAAGCACACAGTCAGTGGTGACAGATCTGGGTACACAGGTTGACAGCAACCTTAACTTTGATCACCATGTCTCCGCAGTGGTAAGAAGGGCATTTTATATTGCTCATCTCATATGTAAGGACATTGCCTTCAGAAAAAAAGAGGTTATAACCCCCTCCTGTACTTTTCCCTCATCAGGCTAATAATAGAGTACAATGCTCCCTTTGGTATGTTCCTTTCCAAACACCTGCAGCAATTGGAGACACCACAAAGGTTCCTTACAAAGAAAATTCAGGGTCTTCAAGAGCTGTCTTATGCGGTCAGACCAAAATCATTGTCACATTACTCTGTGTCACACAGCTTTAATGGAAATGCTGCACATTCACAAGTCAAATGGCACATGGGCCACTCGCACAAAGGACCTTAAATTAGTATATGACATCAACAGAACTTGCTGGAGAGACAAATTTGTTTCTCAGAAGTTACCCCACCTTTGGAGCAAGCTTCCTAGTTATGTTAAACAAGGCCTCTCATTGGCTCTATTTAAGCATAATTTGGACCATTGGATGGGTAACCAGAAATTCACCCTGGGGGTTCCACCTGTGTCCCTCTTGGACAGGGGCTATAGGTGCTGATTTTAGTGTCTGCTTGAACGAAACACCCTTGGGAACACAGGTTGAACCTGGATAGGCTTTTAAGGGCCCTGGAGCCATTAGCCTAGTAACCTCCTATGATTCTATGATCCTATGATGTACGGATTTATGCACAGTTTTGTGAGTTTATTTATAATACCTGAATGAGGAATTGTGTCAAATGCCTTTGGCAGGTAGAGGTAGGCAGTATGCACAGTTTTACCCTCATCCATGGCCTTAGTGACTTTCTCAATGAAGTCCAACAGATTCAGTAGGCATGACCTGCCCTTGACATAGCTGAATTGGGTCAAATCAGGTGTCTGGAGGTTTCCTATGCCTTTATTTACCAGGCCCATGATTATTATTTGCATGGCCTTACAAGGAAGACTAGTCAAGCTAACAGGTCTGTAATTTCCTGGGTCAGTTGATGGCTCTCCCTTATGCAGAAGGATGACCACAGCTGTTCTTCACTGTGTCACAACAATTAAATAAAGATCCTATTAGGCCTGACAGGTCCTGTTTTAAGCTATTTGGGAGGCAACCTGGTATATCATCTGGCCCCACTGATGCCGTGTTTTTAGCTTTAGAGAGTGCAGTGGCTACCTCTTCATTGGTGATAATTGGCAGAGGAGAGGTAGAGGGTGTTTCTTCTGGGAGAAGTGGGGCTGATGAGGAAGTGAAGTTTGAGCTGAATTTATTGGCCAGAAGATTTCTTCTGGATGAGTATAGGAGCTGCCATTTATAACTAATTCTGTACATTGTTGGGTGTTGCCTTTAAGATTTCAAGCATAACTGAAAAATGCCGTATGGTTGTCCTTAGCTTTGGAGGCTATTTTTACCTCAAAGTCTGCTATCACAGACTTGACTAGTTTCCTGATATGCTTGTTTATAATAATGAGGAACTTATTGCTCGGTTGTGTGCATTCCCTCTTATTTCTCAATAGGATTTTCTTTCTTTTTTTTTTTTTTTTTGTTCTACAACCTATTAAGATCAGGGGTTCACCAGGGTGGCTTGTTTATGCAGTTTGACCTCGGCTTACTTCAGTTCAGTACTGCCATTTCTATGCAGATGTTTATGTGGTTGCATAGGGCTTTTGTGCACTTCTTTGAAAGGGCTTTTGTGTTTTATGGATTTGCAGGAGCTTGGAATCTAGCTAAGCCATCACTTAAAAGGAGGTAGTTTTACCTCAGAAAAATTCTTAAATTTTTTGAGGTTTGGTGGGGAGGGGTCTACTTTTACCTTAATTTCCAGGGAGACCACTTTGTGATCTGATCATACCAGGGAGGATGTTACACATGGGGTGCAGTGCTCTTCCATATTTGTGAGTATCAGATCTAGGATATTTGTTCCCTTAGTAGTGCAAACCGGCTGCTTCAGGGTATTTGAATTCACAAAGTCGAGAAATCTTTGGGTCTGTATGTTAGTGGTCATGTATGCCTTCCAGTTAATGAAGGGGTAGTTAAAATAAATACTGGAAAATGAATAACACCAACTGGATAATCGAAATGTGAAACCAAGGAACGATGTAAAACAAAGCTTTATTCCAAAATTTTAGACAAACTGTACAACACAAACAGGAAAAAAAAAATAAACTGCTAAAACTCATAAACATGGAGTTGAGCACTTTCATCCCCCACTAGGGACTTCTTCAGAACTATTCAAACAGTTGTTCCCAGCATTCTTATAGCATTGTATTTAAAGAAACATACCCAACACAACACCAAAAAATTACAATTTCCTAAAAACAACCATAAACATATATTTAAAATTTTAAATTTTGAATCACACAACTAACCCCCTAAAAAGTATGTATATATATATATATATATATATATATATATATATATATATATATATATATATATATAATAAATAAAATACAAAACAGTGTGTTTAAAAACCATAAATACTTTTCATTTTCAAATAACAACTAATATTAACTGTTTCATTAATGCCTGGGTAACTAGTAGTATCCAGCATTAATTGCCACTTCATTTCACAAACCTCAAGAACCTCCCTAGGCATATTGCCCTGTTCATTTGTTTTTAATTGTTGCAAAATCAAAAACTTAAATGCATGACTAGGAAACTCGACTATGTGTCTGCTAAGGGCATTAGAATCGTTTTGATGTTTTATATCTTATGTATGCTCATAGATCCTTGCCCTTAGCTTCCTACATGTTTTCCCCACATAAAACACTGCACATGAGGTACACTTCACCAAGTAAACAACATTATCATTTTGACAATTAAAACCCCCCCTAATGTGCAAAGTCTTATCATTCAAAATAAATTTATCAGTGGTAGTAATGACCAAGGGACATTGCATACACATACCACATCTCCCATTACCAACCTTTTTAAACGTATATATATTCTTCCTACCCTTCCCAACTTGTTCCGTAATGTTTTTCAAGCATCTATCCCTTCTAAAGGTAAATTTTGTTTTTTTACAATTATTAAACAACTTTGCCACATGTCTGTCCAAGGATAATAATCCCCAGTTTTTCTCCACAATTTTACAAATCGAATGTGCATCTTTGTTAAATGTTGTAATAAAATTATATCCAATAGAAAAATTATTCTTTTTATCCCTAAGTTGGTTTGTCAAAGCACAATCCTGAACACTACGACCCAAAATGGGTACAAACCAACCATTTTGCCTCTTTTTAAAAACTTCGACCTTCACATTATCCAAGAAATCATGGGAATAACCCCTATGCTCAAACATTTTTTGGATAAAATCCACTTCTTGGATAAAATCACTTTCCAAAGATGTAATTCTTGTGGCACGTACCAATTGCCCCTTTACTATGGATCTTTTCTGAAAGGTAGGGTGGCAGCTATTAAATTCTAAATAAGAATTTGAAAAAGTTGGTTTCCTAAAAATCTTTAAAATCAGTTGTTTGCCAACTCTATCTACCCTAATCTCCACATCCAAGTAGGTAATGAGAGTGTCGTTGAATGCATGGGTAAATTTAAAACAATCAACAGTATTATTGATAAAGACAAAAAAATTCCCATAAAATATCTTCAGTGCCAGTCCAAATCATAAAAATGTCATCCAGAAATCTCATAAAATATTTTATAAATTGCATATATTTTGATTTAAAAATATATTGATCTTCCTAGAATGACATCACATAATTTGTGAATATCGGGGCACACGCAGCTCCCATGGCAACACCTTTTACTTGACAATAATATTGACCCTCAAATTTTATAAAATTATTCCTCAAAACCATTTCCATAAGGGCTATATATGTATTTATATTGTCTTGATCATAAAGGCCTGTAACTTGTAACTGTGTTTCCAATAATTTTAGACCATCATCCTGAGGAATCACTGAAAAAAGATTGCACACATCAATAGTAACTAAAATCATATTTTCATCAAATAATAACCCATTTAAATTTTCTAAAAAATCCCATGAGTATTTACATATATATTTAAAATGTTGCAATCCTCCTTTAAGGTGATGGTCTAGATATTTTCCTATAAAAGAGGCTTTACCTCTTTTTGCATCAACTATAGGCCTAAATTTTAAGTCATTAAGCCCTTTATGTATTTTGGGCAAACCAAAAATGGTAGCTATAACAGGAAACTCATTTTTCATATATTTATATGAATCTAAATCAATCTGCCCTTCCAATAACATATCATCCAAGGAAATGTCCAATCTACGATGTGCAATATTAATTTCATTAACTGAAACCTCTTTATAGTTATCACTCATAAGGATTGTATTCATATGATCAGAGTAATCAACACAATCCATAACCACAAGCCCATTAGCTTTATCAGGTTTCATATAACGTACTTCACCATCTGCCAACATGTCAATCAACAACTTTTTTTCTCTATCAGTTAAATTATCACCCATAACACAGTTATTATTCTTATAAATTTTCCTTACATCCATTTCACAAGCTTTTTCAAAAAAAAAAAAAAAAACAATAATATTGCACAAGAGAGGATTAAAAGTGCTAGATCTAGTTAACCTTGAAGTATCACTCATGTCATTATTACCAGAGTTGTTATTAAACCATACATGTAGATTTAATTTCCTAGTAAACATTTTTAAATCTAAAATAGTCTCCGCTACTTTACCTCTTCTACTAGGTACAAAAGTGTACCCTTTAGCGAACAAGTCTGCAATGGGTGTGTCAATATTTTTCTTTGAATAGTTATACACCTTAAAATCACCCCTAGAATTAAAAATAATGTGAAGAAAACAACCTTCCGTATTAGCAACGCTAGATGCAACACTATCTAAAAGTTCAAAACCAAAACCATCATACTGTCCATCCAAGGCAACAAAATTTTCATTGAAAACATCGATAACTGAAAAACTGTTACTTACATCCATACAAACAGACATATTTCGATTCATGTTGTTACAAAAAGTTCGTGAATCCACAACGGAAGAATGTCCCACAATGGAGGCAAGAAAATTGTCTCCATGAAGATTATAGTCAACTTCTTCAGTCAAATTACCTTCAAAATGCAAAATGGCCATGTCCATCATCTCGTCCGCTGAAAACCCCCTTGATTCGACTGCTTCGGTCAAGCTCGCTGACTCACAAAGTCCCTGGGCTGATTGTTGTAGGCTTGCTGAAACTTGGGGTAATTGTATTGCGGTCCCCAGTTTCTCAACCTCTCTGACCGCTGTATTTCTTGTTCTAAAGGGACGTTCGGCTCGTCACCCACAGCTGACGTCATCATTGACCTCATTCCGTTAGTTTCCCCCTCAGTGTGATTGGCAGAGGTAGCTATGTTACCTTGACGACAAGTCCAAACAGGATAAGCTTTGCCATTACTGTATTCAGTGATATCTCTTTTAACTTTTTGCATCTTGCGCATATAAATGTTGGTGCAAACATTATCAATATGCCCAAATAGATTGTCATAATTGGTTTTATACTGATCGAAAATTAAATCGGACTTAATTAATGCATCCTGTAAGTCCAATTCTGCAGTTAAGCTTTCAATTCTCATATTGTTATATTTGATAATAAGTCTTAATACCTCCATTCCAGCATGGTCAAACACTTTATGCAGATCTTCAGCGAAGTCGGGATTCCCCTCAGCTCCGTTTGGGTAACGCCAAACACGCAAACCCAGTGGAACTTGACCAAGTTCTATATTATGTAGCAAATAAATGTTCTCAAGTTGGAGTTTTTTATATTTCAACATCAATTTCTCAAAGCTTTTAAGCCTATCAGCCAACGAGAAAAATGATGGCTTTGGACTTGTATCAATAGCCTGAATATTAAAATTAAAACTTTGGCATCTCCATTTTTGAAAGGTGCAGGGAACATTAACAGAATTCCTGTCCCCTGCTGCACCCTCAGAGTTGCCTCCATTACTCACATTAGGTGTAGGTTGGGTCAGTGGCAGGCGCAAACTGCCTCCACTATCTCTAATTCCTTGTTGATTTTCCAAAAGAGTTTGAATTTGTAACGAATGCTGGGTAAGCTGCTGGTTAATTTTCCCCAATAATTCGATAACATCATCATTTTTCTCAATAGCTCCATTGTCCATCATTCCGGGTATCACAGACAAAAACCAATACTGGAAAATGAACAACACCAACTGGATAATCCAAATATGAAACCCAGGAACGATGTAAAACAAAGCTTTATTCCAAAACTTTAGACAAACTGTACCACACAAACAGGAAAAACCAGAAATAAACTGCTAAAACTCAGAAACATGGAGTTGAGCGCTTTCATCCCCCACTAGGGACTTCTTCAGAACTATTCAAACAGTTGTTCCCAGCATTCTTATAGCATTGCATTTAAAGAAACATACCCAACACAACACCAAAAATTACAATTTCCTAAAAACAACCATAAAAAATATTTAAAATTTAAAATTTTGAATCACACAACTAACCCCCTAAAAGGTATATATATATATATATATATATATAATAAATAAAATACAAAACAGTGTGTTTAAAAGCCATAAATACTTTTCATTTTCAAATAACAGCTAATATTAACTGTTAAAATCACCCATTAGTATGGCAGTGAGCTGGATGGTGAGTGATTCAAGTAACTCTAGGTATGATGTGGGGGTTTGTTGGTTCATGGGGGGGGGGGGGCTGTAGCTACCAAGAATATGGTAATGGATTTTTTTCCAGAGTTAGTAGGACATGGAATAGCTCAAGCATGTCACATTGTTTAACAAGCCTAAAGGTGACATTATCCTTTATGTAGATAAATACATCCCTGCCTTTCACACTTTTACATTCAATGGGTGAACAGAACATATGATAGGCGTTTTAGCCATGCTTTTCTGGGGTGCTTTCCATGGCTTTAAACCATTTTTTCAGGAACTGCACAAATGTCAGCATTCTCCAAGGTGAAGATAGTTTCTAGGGAGTGCAGTTTCTTGTTGAGACTCCTAACATTGAGCAGTAACATCTCTAGCATGTCCTGAGTAGCTTTTGTTATGTTGGAAGATTTGTCTTTTTGGCAATGCCTAAAAAGGCAATATGGGTTAGATAATGTTTTTGCAAATATCCAAAAGCCTAGAGGTAACAGGTGAAGACCATCCCTGGAAAAGCAGCATGATCTGTCGACCATGTCCTCCTAGGCTGACAAATATTGGACCCCTTTGGAATGACATGAATACCTAAACCAGTTGTTAAAGTCGATCATTTTCTGTCTGTATTGTGGCATTTTCCTTGAGATTGTAGAATGCTGCTCAGTGTTAGGCTCATCTCTGTCTGTGACATATAGTTTGCAAGCCCAATCATGTGTCTCTTTATGTAGTTCAGGGAGGTATGTCTCAGGTCATTTACACCCACATAGATGTTTGACTGAGTCATGCTGGTACTTATGGGTGAGTGACTTGAGTGCTTGCATGATCTGCCGAATTCTGGCCCCAGTGTATTTTACAATGGAGTCACCTATGACCATAATATTGGCTTGTGAAATGTTTTGCCTTATGGTCTTGGTAGCCGAGAAACAATGAGATGTGGTTTTATGTGTTGTGCTGGTCTTTTTTGTGTGCATGTGGAGTTTCTGAGGAATATGCCTGAGAGGCCTTTGAGGCTTGGGGTGGGTTACATGAGAGCACCTCCACATATGTAGGTCTATGTGTCTATGTGTATGGTCCATGGTGTGTGCAGTGAGTGGTGTGTGTGAGTTGCTGACAACCTGCTTGTTGCATTTTGTGTCTGTATGTGAGAGTCTGACAGAATGCTCTAATTAAAGCAGAAGGTGCTTCCTTCAACAAAGTATTAGTTTAAGGGTGTGCCCACTTATGCAACCAGCTTATTGTACATTTTTTATTTTTTATATTTTTTCCCCTAAGAGATTTGTTTGTTTTTCAATTGAATTGTACAGGTTGCAGATCACATTAAAGGTGGGAAAGGTTTTGAAATGGTTTATTGTGGTCTCATTTTTTTATATCACAAAAACCTGGCATTTTAACAGTGGTATGTATACTTTTTATATCCACTGTATAGATATATATATATATATATATATATATATATATATACAGGTTTTTACACATATAATATGTAAAAAAATGAAAACAATAAAAAAATAAAAGTTTCCAGGTAAAGCATTTCAAAAACTTTCACAACTAAGAGTGCCTTCACAGGCATATATCAAACAATAAATGAAGTATTATTTAATCTGAAGAATGATAATCAAAAAAACACACAAGAAACTGGAGACACGGTCACCATCCAGAATTTACTATGCTTCCTAGTACTTCGGCATCAAGCCTTCCAGGGAATGATTTCTCATAAGGATAGTGCAAGATTAAATACATTTCACAAAAAAAATTAATCAATTACACAGTCAATAAGTTAGTGAGTCATGATAATACAAAATGCATGAGAATCAAACAGTAACCCTAACTAATATATGCTTAAACAATATCTAGTGAAACTGAATAATGTTTTTTCCAAAATTAATACAATAACATTCATGATACATTGTTTTAAAATATACATAATGTATGATATTATACATATAAATCCACCTCCATGTTAAGACCATTGGGCCAAAGGGTTCCAAAATTAATAATATACCTGATTTCCATTCTAAGGAGAATACAACCATATTCAACACCCTGTACTGCATAAGGTTTATTTAATACAGTAAAAAATAAGCCACTTGTATTGCCATTATGCACGGTGTGAAAATGTTGGGCAACAGGATTGTTCAACCTTGCATTTCTCACATCCTTAAATGTTCCATGATTCTTCTTTTAACCCTTCTTCTGGTTTGACCAATGTATCATCTTATAGGCTGACAATCACATCCAATGGCATAAACAACTCCACTACTACTACAGTTGTAGGATCCTAAGGCCCTAAACTATTTTCCATTAATCAAACTCCCTGAGATATTTTTAACTTTATCACACACCTTACATTTCCCACAACTGGAAGTGCCTGCTGTATTCAATATGGTGTAAACACTGCAGGAAAAAGAATAAAGCAAGCTCATTTTCAGAAGTAGATTACAAATTCAAAACATTTTTATAGACTTAAAGCAATAGCAAACCTAAAATAGAATAAATTAAATACTAAGACAACAACAGCAAAAAAAAGGGAATTTGTCAAGTATACCTAAATCTTTTCTAGTTATGTTCATAGTTATGCTTCCAAGCTATTACTTTCTACAATATCTGCATGCTGTTCCTTATTCAGGGAGACAATGCATGTAAGGCAGTCTAATTGAGCAGGATATTACAGCTGGAATATTTTCAATTTAGCAAACATATGGAGATATTTATTTATTTATATTTGTTTACCAGGGTAATGCACTGATCTCAATGGGCCATTTGCAGGCACACCCCGGGTGAATATGATCACAAAAGAAATGAACAAAGGATTTACAGATACAAGGATATGGTAAAAAATGTACATATTTTAAGATGAAAGAATATGCTACAAAACTTAGTTCAGGAAGCGGTTTACAATCAAAACATGGATAAAAAAGTGGAATTATACTTAGCAGACCTTATTGTTTAAGGTGTAACCGTAATGACTGAGATGGATTATGCTACAGGGACAACAGCATATCATTATATAGAGAGGTATGAAGACATTAGAAGAGGGAAGTGAGGATAATTGCAGGAAAGGCTATCATGGGGAGAAGACAGAGAAATGCTGAGAGGCATGCACAGGGAAGACGAGTAGAAAGGAGAGAAGTATGACAGATGCAAAGAAAAGCGACCGGTAGGATGAATGAGAGACGGTAAATGAGGGGATGACAGGATGAGATAAGAAAGGATGTAACATGGATAAAGAGGTACAAGAGAGCTGTAGGGTTCATGAAAAATGACCTATGTGAGTGCAGTTGCATTTTGCTTGGGTGAAGAGGTGTTCCTTGAGCTGCTTTCTGAAGTCTGAGTACTTTTGGATGGCTCCCTATTGAAATGTCGGCACTCAAAATGCTGAATGCCAGCAAGATGAAAAAAGGACTTAAAACCAGTAGAAGAGCAATTCTCGAAAATCTCTCTTCTCCTTTAAACTACTTTTTGCAGGGGGAAACCCCCTCCAACCCCATAAATATGAGGGGAAGCCCCCACACTCTGAACCAACTCCCAGATCACCATGCCTTGGAAAAGAGGGAATATTTCAAGAAACGGCATCTCGGACTTAGTAAATGTAAGTCCAATTTTTTTGTCCACTCAGTCTCCACATGTTAGGCCCTGCTCTAGTGGGTCTACACATTCAAATGGTTATCCTTTTGAGTGTCTGCTATTGAGAGAGGAATGGAATTTCCATAGTTTAGGTGGTAAGATGGAGAATTCATGGTCAGTGCAATGAAGTTGAGTTTTTGGAGTTAGTAGGGTGGATTTAGATTGAGAGATACCCACGAGATTGTATGTGGGGAGTTTGGTGAAAACTTTAAGACATTCGTTGTCAAATATACAGGGAGCTATTCAGCTGTGGTGAGAGGCAGGGGGTTCATTAATGTTAGTAATGAACTGACATATTTTATTGGAGATTGTTTGCAAGGTAATGGCATTTTTCTTTGATGTTACAGCTATTATTGGTTGTCCATATTCAAGGTAATATATGAGTATTCTATTGCTTTTGGCAGCTTTGGCTGGCTTTGACAGTAGAGGTGATAGCTTGTTTGCCCAGAACTTTGTTATTTTTTTAATTGTACAGTTGGAAGTTAAGAGACTGGTATAACTAAATGCCAAGGCATTGGAAAGATGCAGTATATTTTATGGTGGTATGGGTAACATCTTTAAAATTAAGGAAGCTGGGTGTTTTGGCTAATTTTAGTTGGTTCCAAATAGTACTACTTGTTTTTGAGTGACCAAGTATACGTTTCTGGCCTATTAACCTTTGGTTGAGGGTTTGGATGTCATCTTGGAGCTGAGTCTATATAACAGAGTGGGATTTGTTTTACCTGTAGATGACAATGCCATCTGTAGAAAGAATAAGAGGGTTATAAATATGGAAACAGCAGAGGGGATACAGGTGAACACAGTGGGAATCCTTCCATAAGAATAGCTGCTTCAGAGATAGCTGTGCTTTCTTTCACCTTAAGGGAGCTTTTGGTGAAGAAATTTACAAACTAAGGTTTTACATAGGTTCATAGGTTCATAGGTTCATAGGTTCATACTAGGCTATCTGCCCTAGGGCATTTATAAGCCTAGCCAGAGTATGTTTGGCTTTCGCCACCCATTTTAAATTAATTTTGCTATGCCCTTTTTCGAGGTTAGTATACTGTGCCTCTGTCTAACAGTGACACAGAAGTGATACCCGGGGTAAACCTACGATCTCCCATCCACTCATCAAGATTCCTCTTGAAAAGAGTCAATGAGGGACTCTGCCTAACCTGGACTGAGATTTTATTCCAGAGTGAAGGGAGCCTCTGGGTTATGAATCTGTCCCTCCAGCATGTCCTATTTATTTCAGTGCTGAGGTTCAAGTCTCTCGAGCATGTAGCTCGATGGGATTTGGATTTTTGAGGTGCAGCATGTCCCTTAATTCCGGGTTGGACATGGCCTTATACGTCAGGCACAGGTCACCTCTGAGCAGGCGGTATGCCACTGAGTAGAGCTGGAGTTTCTTTAACCGGGCAGCATATGGCATCTGTTTGAGCCCTTTGATCCTCTTGGTGTGGTACTTTTGGGGTCTTTCCAGTTGCTGCAGGTGTTTGGTAAGGTACATCCCAAAAGGGGCATTGTACTCAATTATGGGCCTGATGAGGGATGAGTAAAGAGGCACGATGACCTCCCCTAATCTAGATGTGAATCCTTTCATGATTAGGTGGGCTATATAAAATGTTTTCTAACCACTTTGGCCACATGGTTGTCAAATGAGAGATTGCTATCAACTTGGGTCCCCAGGTCCCTAATTACTTCTTCTGTACTTAATGGATTACCACCTATGTGGTAATTTGTGGGCACTTTGTTTTTGCCAAAGGGGATGACTATACACTTTTTGGCGTTTAGCTTGAGGCCATGGCTCTGGCATCAGTTGTCTGTTTCTATGAGGCCCTTTTGGAGGATGCTTGTGTCAGCTGGAGAGTCGATTATGGCGCCCAGTTTGCAGTCATCTGCGAACTTGGTCAGCCACAGTCCTTCCGTGTTGGCCTGCACCTCCGAGAAATATATACCAAACAAGAGAGGTCCCAGGACTGAGCCATGTGGGACGCCACTTGTAACTGGTTTGGAGTCTGACATGGCTCCAGCAATTCTAACCATGTGGGTTCTGTCCTTGAGCCAGTTTGCAACCCATCTAGTGACATAGGGGTTTATATTTAAGCTGGTGAGCTTATCTATAATGCCCGAGTGGGGTATTGTATCGAAGGCTTTTGCGAGGTCCAGATAGGCTGTGTGGACCACCTTCCCTTCGTCAATGGCCTTGGTGACTGTTTCAAAGAAGTCAACCAGGTTTAAGAGGCAGGATCTGCCCTTAACAAAGCCAAACTGGGTAGGATCCAGTGTCTGTAGGTCCCCAATATCTTTATTTATGAGGTCCATGATGATCCTTTCCATAGCTTTGCAGACCAAGCTAGTCAGGCTTATGGGGCGATAGTTTCCAGGGTCCGTTGAGGCACCACCTTTGTGGAGAGGGACCACTGTTGCTGTACGCCAATCTTTGGGTACATATCCTGTAGTAAGGCTGAGATTGAACAGTAGTTTTATGTTTGGGTTCAGCTCTTCTTGGAGTTCATGTAGGACACAGCCTGGGACACCATCTGGTCCCATTGATGCTGTGTTTTTTGCTTTGGAGAGGGCGGCTCCCACCTGAGCATCTGAGATGTCAGGGGGGCAGCACTCTGCTGGGTTAGATATTTGCCCTTTTGGTGGGGAGGGGGGGGAGAAGTTTGCGCTGAACCTGTCAGCTAGGATGTTGGCAATGTCTGTGGGATCAGTGTATTTTTTGTCATTTTGGACTAATTCTGAGCATATCTGGGAATTCCCACCCAGGTTCCTAACATAACTAAAGAAAGCCTTGTGATTATCCTTAGTGTCCTGTGCAATTTTTCTCTCGAAGCTGGCCTTTGACGATTTTATGAGTGCCCTTAGTTTTTTGCTAATACTGATCAGAGATGCCTTCCCTTTTTGGGATTTTGCTCTATCATGTAGTAGCTTCCTCCTTCTATTGTATAGTTTGTTTATGGCTGGGGTCCACCAGACAGGTCGTCTGCCTTTGGAGGATTGGGTCTTGGTTTTATTTGGGATTGCATGATCCATGCAGTCCTGAAGGTGTTCATAGAATGCATTTATAAAGGACTCTGCAGTCTGGGCCGTATTTTCCACAGGCCTGGGGGCTTTGAAGGATTCCACCTCGGTTTTGAGGAGTGTGAAATTTGCTTTAGAGAAGTTTTTCACTGTGGTTTTCTGGGCAGGGGGTGTGGTCGGGATGTGAATATCCAGTGAGATCAGTTTATGGTCTGATCTTACCAGTGAGGGATACACTTCTGGTCTGGAGCATAGAGTCCCCATGTTGGTGATGATCAGGTCCAGTATGTTTTCCCCTCTTGTGGGAGTGGTAACAAGTTGTTCCATAGCATTTGAGTTTATGAATTCTAGGAACCTTTGGGCAAGGGTGTTGGAGCTAGAGTAATGCTCCCAATCTATGTTTGGGTAGTTGAAGTCGCCCAATATAATGGTGTTTGGAGAGACCTTCATATTTTCCAGTGTTCTCAGGAAGGCCGAGTGGGGTTCCTGGGTTTGGGAGGGTGGTCTGTAGCAGGCTATAAACTGGAAGGCAGTTTTACCCACTGTTAGTTGCTGTTTCAGTTAATTTGTCAAATAGTAAGTTATGGTCAATTAGATCATTAGATCAAAGCTTTTTATGAGGTCAATAAAGCAGCTCCTGTCACATTTCTTTTGACCATATTAGACAGGATGTCACCTGTGAGGGAGTAGAGAGCTGATATGGTGCTGCATACAAACCAGAATCCATGTTGCTTCTTGGATGGAAGATGGTATTAATGTAAACAATAAGAAATTTGGTTGTAGATATTTTTTCTAACATTTTACCTAAAGTGAGAAATATTGAGCTAGGACAGTACTGCAAAGCAGTAGTTAGCTTGGCTAGGTTTGGAATAGGAGTGACTATTGCTTTTTTTCCATATCTGAGGCATAATCTTATTATTATACCATGACCCCCCCCAAAACGTGCATGCTGATTGGCCAGCGTGCACATTGTAAATCGAGTTATACTAATGGCAAAAGGTCCGGTCGCCCGGACTTTTTTCCATTAGTATAACTCTACTTTTAAAACACTGTCTCGCTATGTTAAATGGGTTTAACATAGCGAGACAGCTTTAAAATAAGCAACGGAGATCTGCGTTGCTTATTTAAAGCTGTCTCGCTATGTTAAACCCATTTAACATAGCGAGACAGGTTTTAAAAAAAAAGCAACGGAGAAAGCAAGATCTCTGTTGCTTTTTTTACTGTTTTTCTATGTTAAATGGGTTTAACATAGCGAGACAGTTTTAAAATAAGCAACAGACATCTCCGTTGCTTATTTTAAAACTGTCTCGCTATGTTAAACCCATTTAACATAGCGAAACAGTAAAAAAAGCAGCGGAGATCTTGCTTTCTTGTGCTTTTGCTCAGACTCTGATGTACTGCGAGGCGCAGTACATCAGAACTGCCGCGGATGCAGACATCTGCGGAAGGGCAGTAAACAGGCATTATACTATGCCATTATTTAAGAAAAGTAATAGTTTCTTTTCTTAAATAATGTCATGGTATAATAGCAATAACCCACTTCTGGGTGTGGGTAATGCTGTATTTACCCACGGTTGGCTTTGTTTGGTCCCTCGTTCGCCCTCCGGGCCAAACCACGCCAACCGTGGGTAAATCCAGCATTACCCACACCTAGGCATGGGTTATTGCTATAGTAAAGCATAGGTTGTATACGTGAATGAGAGGGTGGAATGAAGTCCTTACAAAAGTGAATGAGTTAAGGGACTAAGTTATCTGAGCCAGGGGGAGTGTCTATTTGTATTTGGTACAGCTGTGTTTCTATCTCTTTGGTTCTAATCTTTATGAAGTGGAATAGTGGAACGGGGAGAGGGTCGCTGTGGGGATGGTAGATTTGTGTTGCTGTTATTGATGTGTGTCAGGTTGCTGAACTCATTGAAGACGTCAGCGCATGGCAGTTTGTTTGTGGTGGTGTTAACAGGGTTCACGGGAGAGGAGCTGTGTTGAGTTTTTTACTAGTCAAAAGGTTGAATTTCCTCCAGAATCATTTGGGTTTGGTTAAAAGTGAGATTTGTTTGTTTTTGGTAGTGGCTGTTTTTGTGTCTATGGATGGATTGTTTGGCTACATTGTGGAGTGACGCATATTTGACAGAGGAATTTGTGGAGTGGTTGCATTTCCAATTATGTCATTCTTCATCACATAATTGGAGTAGGCATTGGAGTTCGTTAGATACACAGTCATGTTTATAAGGTCGAAGTACCCGTTATACTATGGGAAAGTATTTGTTTTGTAAGTGCAGTAGGGTACCAGTAAGGTTATTAGCTGCTTCTTTGGGGTTTACAGCCAGTAAATGAGACCAATCAAGGCTGTCAAGGTGTTTTTTTAAGATTATTGATATTTTGACTGGCTTTGTATTTGAAGGTGATAAATTTAGGTTTGTATTTTAAGTTAGATTATGTACTGAGAAAGTTATGGGACAGTTATCACTGAAGGCAGGTGCATGAATGGTGAGGTTAGATATGATTGTAGGATTATTACTTATTACAAGATCTAGTAAGACATGCCTATTGGACTGAAGGTTTGGTCTAGTAGCGTCAGAGTTGATTTGGGTAAGACTTAATCCGGCCAGGAGTTCTGACATATAGGTTGAAGACTCCAAGAATGATTAGGTTACAGTTTTTGGGGGCTTTGACAAATATTTGTCGGAAGACGATATTGAATTTTGGAAGTGAGGTTAGTGGAGGTAGGTATGTACTGGTTATAAGTGAAACTTATATACTTATCATAAAAATAGATCTGTGTTGTCTTATTTTCATCTAGTTCAATATTTAGGTTGTCAGATCTGATTTGATCTGACCTCAGCACTTTTTCTAGAAATATGGATCTGAGGCTCTGACTCTTCCTTTACCCATAATCCCCGTCTTTCCACTAGGTTACCTCAGATCAAGCTTGCTGACTTTACCTAAATTGTAGATCTCCTCTTGTAACTGAAGAAACCTGTAGGTGTCTGAGTTGATATACTGTTAATACCAAAATAAGAATCAAAGGAATATTTTAAATAGACAGTGTCTTAGGTGAAGTCTTTCTGAGCATCAAAAGCTGTAAGTGACAATACTGGAAGGAGGAAGGAGGCAGGGATATTGAACTGGACAAAAATGAGACAATACGGATCATTATGGTAAGTACATAATTTTCATATTCGATGTTGTTTATTTTCTTCCAACTGAATGTTTGGGAGAGATTCCCAAGCTGCCCAAAAATGGACCTGGGTTGTATCAAGGAAGGACATTCCTGAGAATAGTCGAAGCAGAAGATGAAAATGCTCTGGACTGCATGTCTTGTCTGTAATGAGATACAAAGGTGTGACCATGGACCATGCTACTGCTGCACAAATGTCATCAGTGGGAACTCTCTTCATGAATGCCATAGAGGTAGCTATTACTCTTGTGGAATGAGCTTTTGGCTATGTGTGTAGGGGTAAGCAGTGGTCATTATACACAAAGGAAATGCAGTCCAACAGCCATTTAGAAATTATAACTTTTGATATATTTCTTCCAAATTTTGCTTTAGAAATAGATACAAACAATTGGTATGACTTTCTTATATCCTTGGTACAGAGAGCTGTGAACATCTAGTGTGTGTAGCAGATATTCCCCTTTATTTGAAAACTTGGGGAAAAAGACTGGCATATCAACAGATCAATTCAAATTTACTTTGAATGTCACTTTTGATAGAAAGGAATAATTTATTCTAAAGGTTACTCTGTCTTTATGGAAAATGAGATACAGTGGTTCACAAGATAGTGCTTGCAATTTTGAAATCTGTCTAGTGGATGTAATTGCAACTAGAAAAATTGTCTTTCAAGAGAGATAATTAAGATCTACTGAGCCTTCCATTTCAAAGGGTTTCTGGATTATGGCTTGAAGCATGACTGTGACATCTCATGGAAAAACTGGATCCATAATTGGGCATCGTAGCAGGAAAGTTCCCTTGAGAAAAGCTTTGGAAATTTTAAAAGAAGCAAAGGAGGAGTCATTATGCCCTATTTGAAAATTTGAAATGCCAGGCATTTGCTCTTTGATATTTCAAAGACAATACCCTTGCTGAAAATGTTCTGATAGAAAATATCCAAGATCAATGGGAGAGGAGCAGAGAATAAATCTAATCTTCTTGAAGATGCCCAAATAGAAAATCTTTTCCACTTGTTTTTATAAATTTTGTTGACTGTTCTTGAGAAGAAGAAACAATGTGAATCACCGATAATGAAAGCCTGCCATCTCTGTCTATTGTTAAAACTGGAGTAACCATGTGGTGACTTTAGCGCTTGTAGATCCAGTAGAGGCAACCCGGATGGTTGACTCAGACTATCCAGGTTGGTATCCAGCACCCAAAGCAGGTGTATTAATTGAGGCTAAAGGAAGGGGAACCAAATCTGTCAGGGCAAGAAAAGAACAATAAGGTTCAGATTGGTCTTGCCCATTATGGCTTTCTGAATGAATTTTGTCAAGAATGGTATCAGGGAAAGGCGTAGAGGAGACCCAGGGACCATTTGTGTACTTGAGCATCCCTTGGTGACTGTTCCTGTGGAGGGATTAGGGCAAAGTAACTGCTGCTCTTGTTGTTTAGGGATGAGGCACAGACATTGCAGCAAAGTTCTCCCCAGAAGCTGAAAATTTCTGTTGCCACTGTCTGGTTGAGAGACCACTCATGAGACAATAGGGTTGACCTGCTCAACTTGTCCACTAGTACATTTGCTGTCCAGGATTTGTGCATTGCTATTAGAAAGTGATTAGAAGAAATCACCCATTGCCATACTCTCATGGTCTCCCAGCAACGTGAGTATGACCACTCTCCTCCTTGTTTGTTTATGTACCAGACCACTGACATATGGTTTGTCTGGATGAATATCACACCCTTGGGTAGGAAGTCCTGAAAAGCCTGTAATGCTAGGAGGACTGCTCTCATCTTCAAGATATTGATGTGATAGTTGGCCTCTAATGGTGACCGAGTACCTTGAGCCATCTTCCCCTTGAAATGTCTTTCCCACCATAGAAGTGAAGCATCTGTGGTCACTGTGCCCCAGTGAATCAATGGAAGAAAAAGGTCTCCCTTCCATTACTAATAGGTTCATAGGTAAGTACTGGGAAAGCTACCTCACTGGGGCATTTTAAGCCTACCCAATTTCCCAGAGGTGAGAATCAAACCCTGTACCTTGTGTCTGCGAGGAAAACACCTGAACCATTATGCCAACCCTGCTCCCAAAATACAGGACTGGGAGATTTTATTACCTTGTCTGTTTCACAAGTTGATGATATTCTCAGAAAATATGTATTAATGCTCCCAAACAGTACACTATCTGGATAGCAGGCATCCTGGAGATCTATAGAGCACATCCAGTTGTCCTTTTTCAACAGAGGTAATATGGACTGCACTGTGACCATCAGGAACTTTATCTGTCTCACAAATTGATTGAGGTGACTGAGGTCTAACATTGCTCTGGGGTCCTCTGTATTCTTCAGAACTAAAAAGAACCTAGCATAGACTCCTTATCCTAAATAATATGGGGGCCTATTGAATGACTCTTTTTTTCTAGGAACTTTGAACCTTCTATTGCTGCAGATTCTAATTGACTAGGTGGAACATTGGGAACCTTTAACTTCATTTTTGAAAGTTAGACAAAGGGACTGGTATATCCTATGATGATTGTCCTTAGCACTCAGGAATCTGATGTAATATTCTGCCATGCTTGTGGGTGTAAGGTTAGGCACCCCCTGACTGCCTCCTGAGTGCGGCAATCAGGTAACCCTTCAGGAGTACTGATAGGGTTACTTGGTGAAGGGACTGTGAAAACCCTGATTATGCCATCCATCTCTGCCCCACGGAGAACCACAATTTCTTACCATCCCTTTGATTCCTGGAATAGGGTCTCTGAGGGAAGATGACAATGGCAGACAGTATCTTACCATCCTGCTCATTCCTAGTAAGTGTTTCTTTAACTTTTGGCCTAAAGAGGATGGAGCCACTGAACAGCACATTAATAAAGGATGCCTTAAAGCTTTCCACAAAATCACAGATGCAACCAGGCATGTTGACACATGATAATGCTGATGACAGCTGCTTTAGCTGTATGATCTGTTGCATTAAAAAGCAGCTGCATGGCCGCAAGTGGATTCTAGGTAGACAGTTAAGTTTACACATTTCTTTGAAAATCCAGTGGTAAGTTACCCAAGAGGGACTTGGAAATCTCCTTGGTCAGGTCCCCCTGAAAACCAACCATATGTGCAAGGTAATTCAGCACTCTGAGTGAGAAAGTTGTTGAAGCATAAGTCCATTTCCCCAATATGTCCAACGACCTTGACTCCCTCTTAGGGGGATGAACAAAATAAGTCTACTCAGTTCCTTTTTCATGGCTGCTGCTACTACCATGGCATCTACTGGTGGTTCTTTGGTCCATTGTTTCTTGTTTTTTGGTGCTACTAGAATCATGTCAAGCTTTGTGGGGATGGTTCCACTATGTTAGGGTCCTTCCATGCTTTCTGTGCCACAAGATCTATGAGGCCGTCCATGAGGGCACCACCTAAGACTCAGATAAGCAGTACCAAAAGCTTTGAGAAATACAGATACATTTGGAAAAGGGGTTTCAGAGGACCAACCCCCCCTTTCATCAGTTCTAGGATGTCACCAAATGTGACATCTTCAAGTGAGACATTTCGAGGCCCTTCATCTGCATCCAAATCATTAAGTGACAGACTCTGGAGACAAATTTGGGTGTTTCTATTTACACATCTGTTTCCTAGGACCTTGTCTTTTGAGTGCCTCTAGAGACACTCCAAATCAGAATAGTATCAAGTATCCTCCAAGCTTATAGGCACTAACAGTCCTCATCAATCAGAAGGAAAGAAATAAGTCACAAGATCCATTGGGAGTCAGGACGGATTTAAACTTGAGGTCCACACCTACCTTGTTGGCCCAGTCAAGGACTTTGCAACAGCCTCAAAAGCTGATGCCACCATTGGAACTGAGGCAGTGCCACCCCCCCCATCCAAAACATCAGAAACCTTTCCTGATCCAATTGAGATCCTCTCTATGGATCCAAGCTACTGAGTGATAAGGCCTTGAGAGGAAGAGATGGCTCTGAAAACTTCAAAGCTGACTCCACTGCCATGAACCTGATGCAAAAGCTTCAGCTGCAAGTATCATCTCAGTATGACAGAATCAAAATTGAGAGAGTAAGGGATGTAGTTCCTAAAACTGTCAAATATGACTGAGGTGCACTGGAAGGGTTTGGACCCCTGGGAATTGGAACTGAAGAGCAAACCAGCACCTGAGAAAAGGGTAAAGATATAAATGGGCCTATACCCAGAGCTCCTGTTGGGAATGGCATTGGGGGGACTCACCATTGGATTTGTGTCCTTAAGAATTCATCATATGGTTGATGCCCATTTCAGTAAGGCCTCTGGTGGATCAGGCTGATCTTGATGATGAGGCCTGGAGAATAATTTTTCCTGTAAAATAGGTGAGTGCCACTGAGGGCTCACTCATGAGAATCTAGCTTGAAGAGAGGGAGATTGGATCTGGCTAGTTGGTGGATCTGACTTCCTTGGTGTTTCCTGTGTCAGAACCAAAGGATCAGTTAGATCAGGAGACCTTTTTCTTGATTTGTCAGATAGTTTTTCTTCCAATTTTATCTCTTCAGATCTTTTCCCTGTAGACTTTCCTGCCTCTCTTTGTTTCGACTTAATGTTATCTCTTTCCTTTTCCTTCCAAAGCAATATATGTAAAAAGAGCGCAGATCTTGAGGAGGAATTTTGTGTCAGTAAGCCAAGCACTTTTTAAACCCTTGATGTTTCTCTGAGATTAGTAAAACTGTAATAAACAATTAAATTCTGACAAGTGGTACACTATACTTAACTAAGTCAGACCATAAACGTAACAGCTAATAAATTGCACAATATAGATATCTAGATGAGTCACACAGGAAAACCTAACAGCTAATCTGTTTCTAACAACTACCTTATAACTATCATAAGAATATCTAAAGCTACATTATATTAGAACCTACACTAACTATCTAAAAGGGAAGGCAGGAGTCAAAAATATCTATTATTTTTTAGAAAAAGACACTTTTGCTTATCATGAAAAGTAGAGTTCTCGGACACACATCTGGAAGTTTCAGGCAGCAAACGAGATCTGAGTTAACTTAGTGAAGAGGAGGATAAGTGAGGAGCACAGCCTCAGATCTACAGCTGTAGAAGAACGTGCTGACATTGAATACGATCGGATGTGAGAATTCAAACTGAATCTGACAAAAATAGACAACATCTGATGAAGGGGTTTTTGGTTGTTTGTTGGAAATTTTAAAATAATTTAGTTAGGATCTAATTCTGAGCTACTTTTAACATGAATATAATTGTATTGTTATACTATACCGTTATAATGTATACTGATGCAGAATTTGAGAAATAAATAAAAAAAAAAGTGGCAAGAATGACTCTATCCCTTGATGCTAAGTCCCACTCCATGCATAGCCTGTCTTTCTACTTTGTCTAGAGAAAGGAAGGGCCCTTCAGTAATGTAGCCAGTTAGATTCAGTGAATGTCCAAACATAGTGTGGTTCTAGCCAGCTCTTGAAATTAAGAAAATTCAGCAAGGGTTTATGTATGATTTCTCGGTTCACAATTGCACAATTCATTGGACTGTACACATTTTCAGATAAGTTCATATTTCTTGCACTGCCTTTTGAACTTGTAGTTCAAACTGGTCCAAAATGACCAGCTGTCCCATTTGGTTAATAAATAAACAAATACACCAGGGATGTACCGAGAAATGTCATGAGTTCTATACCTAGGTGAAAGGGTGATACCACCCCTCCCCTCTTTCCTCCTGCCAGCACAAACAGACACACACACACACACACACACACACACACACACACACACACACACACACACTTACACACACATACAATTTGTTCTATTACACGGTTATCCTATGGCATCTAGTACATATAGGTTCATAGGTAGGTACTAGGCTATTGGCCCTGGGGCCTATACAAGCCCAGCCAAAAAGGTATTATGCCACTTATACAAAACAATGCAAATGTTAACTTAAGATCCTCATATTAAAGTTTGCATGATGTTAACTAGTAATATAACAATAAAAAACAAGTAGTGATATGGATGCATTTTCACTAACACATCTGTACCTTATAGGCTTCTTCTTCATGTTTTGACTGTTAAATATTTTTTATATATATCATTATGCACATCCTGTTATATGTCCTACTAAATGGATGTGACTATTGTTTACATTTGATGGTGGTCTGTGTCTTCAGTGTTAATCAAAACAATATCAATCAATAAATAAATTAGACACTATTGCCAGTATGGTGTTTGTTTTGCCCGGCCCATGTACAGATGAGCCGGTTCTGCCCACAAGCAATGAGTCATATGTAGTGAAACATGAGACTGGGAAGTCAAGTGCTTAGTGTACTATCTGGCAGGTGAGCAGAGAGGATTAAAGATCTAAGTAAGCTATTAATCAGCTTTATCCTGTACTTGTGGTTTGATTCCCTCAGAGCCCATTTGTCTTCTCTGACATTCTGAGCAAGTCGGGTTAACAAGATAAAGTTCTGGGTTTCCTCTGAGAAGAAGCACTTGTATTTAAAGGCTTGCCAGGTTAAGAACTAAAATAAAAATGGTGATTAGGTAATATTTTTCTAAAGCAGATGGCAGGAGAAAGGTAAATAACCTCAGAGGTGTTGGTATGCTCTAGATGAATCAAGACTGAAGAGTGCAGAAGAGAGCCTCATGACTGCATTTACAGAAAGGAAATATGGGCACATGGAAGTTTAGAAATGGCACCTGCTGACACAGCAGTAAGGATAGATTAAGCAAATGTAAAAAGATACTTGCGTTATGTATGCATTTATGAAATTGTGAAAAAGAAATGCACAACAAACAAATATGAGGGAAATATTTTAAAGGATGTATTGTGGAATTCAATTATTTATAACATATTATCTTGAAAAAATAATAGTTGATGATGTGTCTGTTTATTTCGATTTACTGCAAAAGTCAATAATTTTCAGGAGTGCTCCCACTGAGATATGAACGCATATGGACTATGGGCCAGAATATCAATTTCATTTTAATGATACACCATGGATGAATAAAACAAATATAATCAACCTGCAAAGTAATTTGAGTGTGTGTGTGTGTGTGTGTGTGTGTGTGTGTGTGTGTGTGTGTGTGTGTGTGTGTGTGTGTGTGTGTGTGTGTGGTGTGTGTGTATGTGTTTATGTACATGGATGTGTGTCTGGGATTGTGCAGGCAAATGTTTGTATTTGTACATTTGAGCACTAAGCATGCATGCAAGGGATAATGTGCATGTGTGTGTGAGCATACATGCATGCATTTTTTTTTTGCATATATTTAAGTGCATGTGTATGCATGCATGCCCACATGTCATGCCTCTGGTCAGTGTGTTTGTCTCTGAATCCAGAGCTCATCTTACAATACACTGTAAAATGACCATTGAGGAGCTTACACAATGATAGATACACCAACTTTTTTTTTTCTGGAATTACTTAAGCTTCATTATGACAGATACTAAACTGGTTCTGTCCCTAGTGGTAGCACGCTACATAAGATTTTAAAAATGTACAACGCTGTGATCTCTTGTTAGGTAATTCCTGTAACTAGATCAAGGTCTCTACCTGTGTAAGAGAAAGGTTAATGCATCTCTTGGATTCCACTCTCTTTTCACGTATCTGGTACAAATCAATAAATCTAAACAATCTCCATGCCTTCCTGGCACATCCTCAATCACAAGTATGCAAACTCTTTCCCACAACTATTGGAGAAATGCAAGTTGCTGCACAATATGTAGCACAGCTGCTAAATGTATACTTCTGGAAGCATTCGTAGCGGTATACATAAAAATGTGATGCAACAATGATACCTTGGTACCCACAGGACACTGAGGATACTGCAGCTCATAGAGTTAGTACGTGTCATTCTCTGTTCCCCTACTTCAACTATAGTGCTGTGTAATGCCGAAGTGCTACAAACTGGTATAGAGTATGTGCTGGCCCTTCAGAACTTAACCCACTGAGTCATTCCCTTCATAAGCACCCTACCATACTAGTATCATAAACACTGTCAGGATCAGGAATGATTTATATTCAGTAGTTATGCCACAGAGCATCAGAGGAAAACTAGTTGTTAACCCCAGCTTCTTATATCATACATTTAATGACTGCCGTACTATAATAAGCAAAACAAGAATTGTATCGACAACTGCAAAATGCTGGCATAAAAATGTAGTACCAGTTTTAAAAAATGCTCCCTTTCCACTAGTTAGCAATTAATATTTACAAGCTTATTTTGAAAAGTTTCTTTCAGTCATTTGTTTTCAATTCATCCCTCCAAAAACTATGCACACCTGCCTGATTCTTATCATTTCCCTTAAACATTCTATGAATGTTATTTCTAAAATTAGTCATAAACCTAGTAGCTGGTTACAGATTTTGTGGAAATACTTCATTTGAGTATGCACTTTATGTTTTATAAGAGAGCATTGCAATATTTTTAATTACTCTATGGAATGAGTGAAGGTTTTGTTAAAATTGTTTTTAATTGTTTTTGTTGTTTTTCCTATTGATTTTGTAGCCCTAGAGAAAAAGTGCCCTGTGCGCCCCCCCCCCCCCCCGGTAACCTCTGAGAAACATGGCAGAAGTGTTTATTCATTGTTTTCTGTATTTGTATTGATTATGACTGTCACCATAATTCATTCTAATGGAATGCTTATTCCCAGGTTTATTTCTGAATGATCCCTCTAGTTTTCAGAACTGCAGCATTTTCAGTGTTTTTGATAGGCTAGTATAGGTAGTTGACCAAACCTGCATTACTCTGACCATCGAGAGAAGGATGTCATAATGATCCAGACAACATAACTCTTTAAATTGTTTTTCTTTTAATGTACGTGTAGCTTACTACAACAATGAAGGTCTTAGCTCTCAGATGTATCAGTTGATGTCATAAATAAAACCTAAGGTCATGTGAACGCATGGGTTCTGCTGTTCTTTATTCCCTAATAGTAAACCTGCAAAGAAGACAAAGCCAAGAAGGCTGTGTGAATATTGCCAGTACCCAGATAGAGTTACCAGGTCATATCCTGCTGTAAAATGAAACCACTCTTACAGCAATTAACTTTGTTCTTCTATGGCACAATTCAGTGCACAAACTCATCACTTCCCTGTGCTCAAGTTAGTACTGTTTTTTTCTCTAGTCACATATATATATACTGTCAACACAAATGGAGTACAGCATAGCTTAAACAAGCATTGTGGAAGGAGATATATTGTGCTGTACTGGTCACCTATATTGCAAAATGAACATATGAAGATTCCATCACTAAAAACCTAAACTGGTTATACTCAGTCCTGTACAGTCCAAAAGATTATTTGGCTTTCTTTGCTTCAGTTTTAATTTTTTTTCTTAGCCATTGAACTAAATAAAAACACTAACAAACATTGATAAATGAAATGCAGTACACCCACTGGGCTCTGCAGAGAAAAGTATCTGCACAAGTCTTATCTTAGTACTTCCAGAGTAGGGTTGCCACCTTGTTAAATGCCCAAAGTGGGCCATTTTTTGTAGAAACATCAGATTTTGCAGGGCAAAACATGCCCACAGCTAATACAAAGTACAGAACTTCACTTTTTTGCTAAAATAAAAACTTATTCTTGTAGCATTTGAGTTGCTTATTCTGTTCCTTATAACATTGAGGTGGTTCAGATACAAAATAAGTGTTTTATGCAAGTATTAAAGAAAATATAGGATAATATTTCTGTCCTAAAATCTCAGGACATTTGCCATTTTTTAAATTTTTTTGCAGGACATAACTGCCCAAAGAGGGACTGTCCCTCACAAAGTGGGATATGTGGTAACCCCATTCCAGAGCACAATAATCGAATGCTAGTTTGCAGAAGTAACTGCTTGTTATGGTCTAATCCTCTCATTTATTACAAAAAGAACATAACTGAATACTTCAAATGGACTTGCTCCCCAGTTTAATCCTTACATTGGCTGTAGGATCACAATTTTATTCTGTTTAACCTACACCATGAAACACCAAAACAGTTGTAAGACCTGATTGCGCCCCAGAGCAAATTCCACACATCTCTTTCCTCTTTTTCGACCCTTTGTGCTGGTGATGTGGGACAAGTAAAATAAAACAAATCTACTTCTTAAGATACCTTCACTACACCTACCTGACTGCATGTGTACCTGCCCTATCAGAAATTATCATGCAGGTGGTAGCTCAGGAGTGCTGTTAACCTTTTCACTCCTTTTTAGTTTTGCAAAGAATGACAATTGTCTCCTGGCAGTTTATCAGACTTTTCTGTGTCATGGTGCTTATTCATGCTTTCTAATTCCCCATTTCACTTCTGCTGCTGAAATCTGTTGGTTCACTGCACTGAAGAACAAATCGATGTTAAGCATTGCTAGTGAACTAGCTGAGAAACAAGGTTTCCATCTGTGGTGCTAATGATCTGGGTTCTGTAACAAAGTTAGCCATGAGAGGACTTGCACAAAATGACAATGATGTTGTCAAATATGCTTCTAACTCAAAAGGTTGATTTGGTTGAAACATTTCTGTCGGTGTAAAAAAAGACAGAATGCAAAAATGAGTGAATGATCTTTTGTGTGAATCACATAAGGTTAACTTTTTTACAGGGTAGGTAAGCTGCCATGTGAATGAACCTAAATGTTTGAAGAAAAAATGGTGCTTCTGAAGATGTGAAAGAACATGTTGTAGATACTGGCTTAGAGTAAGGGTTAGGAAAGGGGATAGATTCAGTGTTGTGCATATTTTCTTTTGTGTGTGTTCTGTGTCCTTTTGCCTTGTGTCCTGGGACTGTCAGGGAAAATCGTGTGAAACTAATATGGCTGTCATTAGTCAGTAACATAATGTGTAGAGTTGGCGTTAGGGACAGGGGTAGTGATAGGGTTAGGGTTGTGCATGAGTAACTGTAATGGTGGGAGAGTAATACAGAACTGCAGAGAATGCTCAAGCACTGAGTACGGTACGATGAACAACAGACTTTGTATGCGGAAGATAACGCAGTAGACTGTTGTCTCAGCCTGTACAGCTCTATGCAGCTGCCTCTCTGAAAAAAAAGGAACAAAGATAAGTCTAGAACAGAGAGACAATAATGGAGGGAGCTTCCCCTGCACTATGTGCTCTAAATGCATTGGTATTTTGCTGGTACTTGCATAAACCATAATCTGGCACTACTTTCCATGACAGGACTGTGCCATCTACTTAGGTGTGGGTTATCAGTCTGCAAGGTAAGCCTTGAGCAGGACAACTGTTATTTGAGAAGCCTACCACAGTCAGATTAAGTGCATCTGCACAAAAAATATATTTTACTACAGCAAAAGGATTGCTTAAAAAGAACTTCACATGGTTATATCCACTGTCACTAGACATGCAAGAGGCATATGATGTTTGGAACCATATGAATTATTTCACTAAGTGCCATGGTTTCAAGTACAAACAACAGGCATTCTCTCATGAGGATAAAGTTTGTTGCTGACATGGCCCTTGAGTGTTCCAAAGCTAAATTCTAATTTCAAATGACTTGAACTAAGGCAAGTACATGCTTTAGTAATATAAACATTTTTTGTATACATTCATGGCACCTTGATATAAATGTAAAGCAAAAAAAGAAAAAAGAATGCTGTTTAAGAATCATGACACCTTCTATGCTTACCTCTGTCATGCACTAATAAATGGTGTTTTGTTGGCATACAAATGTGGAGTGGGTGGGTGATGGTGGTTGCGGTCTTAACCTCACCAATGAGAATGGCTGGTTCAGCAGTTTGGAGTGTATTGAAGGAGGGTATTAGTGACAGTTAAACTGAACAAATAAAGGGAGGAATGCCTTGTCTGCCTTGGCAATCTTAGGTCAAGTTGCTTTTAAAATAATGTGTGGTTGATGAGATGAATGCACATATAGTCAAAAATGTTTAGATTAAGCATCAGTTTTAAAAGTTTGATTTAATATTGTTGCTGCAACTAATCAACTATTGAAAGCCTATTGAAATCCTGATGGGAGTTCACTTTTTTGGAAGAAAAGCTTATCTAGATCTATATTTGGAGTGAACTCTTTCTACAGATGCAGTAGTGGCAAATAAAATGACATAGTGATATTGCAGTATATGTGTGCAGAGCAAACCTATTGAATACCTTTATTTTACAAGCCCCTGGAGTGCACCAAGGAAACTTTAAATGCTAATCAACTGCTAAACTACCCTCTTTGCCTTTTACCTATGATGATACTGTGGGACCGGGTCTGCAGGACCCTGGTTTAGGCCACCTAACTCCAGTGACATGCAAGAAAGAACATTACTTGCCATCCTATCTTCGTTCAAATGAATAGCAAAAAAAAAAAGTGCCCAGATTCAGGAATGAGATCAAAGTAGCCTTCAGTACAATGAAAATCATTTAACACATGGGGTGAAAAAGCAGAGATTTATCTTTTATGCCTCTATTCAAACTTAGAACAAAAGAGATTAACATGCATTTCAGCATTTGTCATCTTCTAGTATGTTCATTTCTTTATGGTTTAACGTTGTTCAAAAGTTAACTGTTCAGACATTAACTGATATGATCTAGCTGTGAAAATAATACTGCTTAAAAACAGCTGCTACTAAAATGCCAGCAAGATTGATGTGACCTTTAACTTTTTTCTTGTTCTTTTCATTACATGTGACATGTTTTAAAGGCATAAGCAATGGAGAGTTTTATAGCAAGTTACTGAGTAACATAAACTGAATCCTTTATGTAGCCATGAAGAGACATTCTTTTCTAGTAGTCTAGTAGGGTACTAAACTCTGTTTCACTGAGCAAAAGAAAGTGTGTACTATGACTGCCATGTAGTTATTAGTGTGGCTTTTTTTCTGTATGGTAATGTAATAAGTCTAACCAATGCAGCACATCCGATACATTGCAAACATACATGCATGCATACATAAATAACATGACATAAAATAGATATAAAAGCAGCATCTTCATACCTGAATCTCCCTGCTGGTAAAAACTTCCACATCCACCATGCAAGCAACCAAGGTAGAAATGTCACAATCCATCCTGTGGGAAGGCATTCCCCTTCTTCTGTAGAGGAAAGTGTATGTATGTTTTAAAATAATAATTTTCTGTTAAAAAGAATTATACAAAGCAGGTACTCCTGTAGAAATGCACTGATAGTGCTAATGGCTTCTGCTGTTTAGACAGGGTGCAAAACAAACGAGAGAGAAAGTCCGTCTCAGGTATTTCCAAGCCTGAGTCTCACCTACTGTGTTCTCTCTCTCTCTCTCTCTCTCTCTCTCTCTCTCTCTCTCGCTCTCAGCTGACTTGGCAGTGATTCTTTCCCTGTTCAGTGCACCATCGCACTGTGCAGGCATAGCATAGGAACAACACAAGCTCATCTCTTCTGTCAGTGACATCATCACATGGGCTGACACAAGCTAAATCTATTTTTTTTCTCCTCTGAGCCTTTCATCTCCAGGCAGTGCAGTGCAGCAAATTGAACATGATTATGTGCTAAACCTAAATTCAGACGAAATCAATTCAAGCAATCTTCACAAGGAACCAAGTCATAGCTACCACATTAACCAGTGTTGCACTTGACTTGTGTTAGCCTGCAAAAAAAAAAAAGGAAAAGCAGCCTTTGTTCATTTTTTTTCTGCTACTGCTTTTCACTGGCTGAAAGTCTTCACTTGATATATTAAGATAGAACTTGCTTCTATACTACATGCAATCATATTTTTTTAGAATTTTTATCATTTCTCCAAAAATAAGTTTCATGATATGGTTAGATTAAAGAGTTAGAACTCACCAGCAGCAAAGAGCCACTTTTTAATTGTTTTCATACATTGATGCTTAGAAAATAACACTTACCATCCCTTACAATTTAGGATTATTTTTTTCAATATTTTTTTCTAAGATTTCTTTTGGCTGAACAACATTGTGCTTTCATATAAGATCTACAAGGAAAGCTAACTATTACTACATAATGTCTGGTGCACACAATATACTATATAAAATAAAGTAGCAAACCACTACCCACAGTAATGAAATAATACTGCCTCAAAGACAAATCTCTAGTATACAGTATGGTAATGGCTAAAAAAAAGGGTGTCACCAAAAACTGGAACACAGATGACAGAAAAAAAATAATATGGTTATTTTAAAGAACTGTTTTACCTTGAATCAAGCTACAGTTTTTATTTGTATGCTTTTATTGTTAAAGTACTGTATTTTATATATTAATAGTCTATGTCATTTTTGCGGTGGTGGTGCTGCGGTAGTGTTGTCGCCTTACAGTTAGATGTTGCCCGTTCGATTCTCAGTTAGAGCGTCTTCTGTGTGGCGACATGCGTGAATGGGCGTTCCTTCGTTGAAGGTTGTGCGTTAGGCCCGGCAAGCCAGTACGTAGAAATCTACTGCCAATCATTAGCGGACCAGAGTTCCGCTGTGGCGACCCCTAACCGGGAAAAGCTGAAAAACACAAACAAACAAATAGTCTATGTCATTTTTACATAGCCTATGCTCATTGTTTATTTTATCTTCAAAGTACTCTGTAATAAACATTTTTGTGGAGCTTTTCTCCCCAGGTCTCCACTGAAAATGGTTTCTGACCTAGTGGACTTTCCCAGTCAACAAATGTCAATAAAATAAATAAATAAAATTGTGAGTACTTTTTATTTTTTGCAGCATTCTTAAAAGCTACCATCGGTATTTGTTTATTCCTGGCTTGCTGAATAAGTTTGCACACATCTAGTATGAGTTCCCAAGCTGTGACTCTGTGATACAGAAATATTGGGAACAGCATTGGTTGTTGCTGAAGGAAAATTTAAAGTACTAGAACTTCATCTGGCAAATGTATAAAGGACTGTCTGGTAAAGGCAATAAATTTGAAATATTAGAAGAGCAACAGGCAAATAAATAAAGGAAAATAAATGCTTCTCATTTGTCCCTGATTTCAGATATTTTTAAACTGTTCCTTGCAAAATTAGCATTTTTATGTCAAAGCATTGAGGATTACAACCGCTACTGATGGATGTTTGAGTCATGAGGAAAAAGCATCACTATTTTTGAGTACTTGCGTGGTGTACATCCAAACCAACACCGCATGCAGATAATATTTATTGTCAGTATAATTCTGCCTGTAAAAATCAAGTGACAATATTGTGTGATGTGGTAAAAACAACAGCTTGCAGTCTATGGCCATTCCAGTATAACAGCCAGATGTAATGTATAACTGTACCTGCTGGAAGCTGAAAAGAGTATTTTCTATTACAATTAGATGAGGTGCATATAGCAAGAGGCTATAACTGTTTTGTGGTGGGTGAAGGCTATTTGCTGATGGAAATATCATCTTGTAGCTTGCTTACTTTAATCAGTATGGCTTTGCAGGATTACTGTGCATATGTGTGAAATAAGACAGAATATTTGTGACATCATTTGTCTGAAAATTGAAATTACATAGCTCTCAGCTGTTTATGATTTCTGAGAAAGCTTCAGATTTTGCCCTACATTCTGGTCTGCTGCACATAAATTTTGTTTTTATCCCTGGCAAATCATTAAGGATGGCAGTGACTAAATAATGACAGCCATATCAGTTTCAGATTTTGTATCCTTCAGGAAAATTTAATCTATTTCCAAATATTATCATTCTAGTAACATTTTAGTTACATAAGAGCAATACTTAAACTATGTCCCTGATGTTGGGTATTTATCCCTCATTATTTTTGTCTTAATTCCTGAAACTTGCACAAAGAGGTTAAGGGGCATAATTTTTTATCACAATTAAAATGAGGTCTCCACAACAAGTCGCTATAACTAACTGCTGGATAGTTGGAGCTAACGTTGGATGAGAGTAACTTGACATTTTCTCATTTGCTAAGTTACCATCTGGCTTTACAAGACTAGTGTGTATTTGTGTGGTATGAGATGGAATACTCTTTATCACTGTTTGTGTAAAAAGTTGAAATTGTGCAGCCGTCAAGTGTCTTTTGTTTCAGAGAATGGTCCGGATTTTGTTTCAGACTTTGATATATAACTCATAGAATGCATGTTTTTGGCAAATCATTGTGAGTTACAGTTTCTAAATAATGACAGATGATTGACTTTCAGACTTCATATCCTACAAAAAATGCATGCTATTGTAAAAACGATTATTCTAGCAACTTATCAGCAATATTTAACATCTGTCCCTTATTTTGGGTCTTTGTCCATCACTCTTTTTTGTTATTTGTCCCGGCCTCTTATAAGCTCATAGCTTCATAGGTAAGTACTGGTCTAGTGGCCCTTGCAGGCCATTTTAAGGCTAGCCAATTTCCCTTTTTGTGCTCAAAATAACCAATCCTATTCAGTTATAGACTGGCCTTACCCATCCCATGGTCGACAATTGTATATTAACCCTAATGAGAATAATGGGATAATACTATAGATAGTTTGAGAGGGCTCATGCATGGGATAAACCATTTAGGATTTGCCTCTGCCCATTAGTAGCACAGGGGGAGCCCTGGGGTAAATTGTCTGTTTCCCATCCACAGATCTAAGTTGCACTTGAAAATGACATGTTGAGAGATGTTGTTTTGATACTATCTGTACTTCCAGGCTTACACAGCAACTGATCCATTGAGATCAGTGCTGTTATCCTGGTAAACAAATTCAAATAAATAAATTAATAAATATCCAATACAGCCTCTATCCTGCCTAAAGCATGATAATAAAGATGTCTTCAGAAATGCACTCAGTACTCAGAGTAAAATCTCATCAAGCATCCATAAAGAGTCACTTCTCATTTAATACTGCTGATATTGCTTCCTTTTTAGAGCGGTATTCTACTGACTGTTTGTACAGCTTTCTCTTACTACTTTCTTACCTTTTGACCCTCTGAATTACCTTGGATCACTTTAATCACAGTACTGTTCTCTGTCATTCAGGACAAAAAATTTTGTTAAAGACATTTATTTCAGCTTCCAGAGGTACTTTATCTACTGTGATATGGCCAAAACAGTATAGAAATTAATTCAAATATCAGATAAATGTTACGGTACGGTTACAGTAATGTCACACTTTATTCTACTTTTTATTTATCATTTGTTAACTGGGTTAGTCCCACTAGACTAGTAGCCTCTTTTCAGGGAAGACCCGAAGTGGTATTTATACTATGAGTGGAAATTTGGCCAGGGCATCAAGGACCTTCCCTTACTCTTTGGAGCTGCTAGATGGTGCTGAAGAGCTCCTACAGCAGCAAGGAAGAGGCCTAAGGGAAGCAGCAACAGCATGAAGGAGGAGAGAAAAGCTATGGAGAGTTTGGAGGTCGAAAGTCAGAATCTGGGGAAAAAAAGTGTTCAAAATGGAGCTTCAGAATGTTACAAGGATTCCTGTGTTGTGGAGGTTACAAATGAGCATGATTTAGCATTTCCATGGAGAAAGAAGTATGTAAGTCTGTTGTCAGGGGGGCTTGCATATAATGTTCTGTTAGAAATAACCAAGCAGGATGATCCAGCTGACAGTTCTGCTGTATTATAAGGTGGGATGACAGATAACTTTTTTCAGAAGTGCTGAGGATGGTGATGTGGTGAAGGAACTAGGTGACGGGTCTGCAGAGAATGCAGAAGTTAAAACTTATGCAGCAGTGATAGAATGTAAAAGAGGAAAGCAGCAATAAACTTAGAAGGTGCCTGGTTTTGTGGTAGCAGATAATGTAGTAACTAAAACATATAATAGTTATTGCAGGCAATAAAAGGCAGTGGTGACAAACTATAAGTAAATCTATTTTTTTAAAAAAGAAAAGACCAACTGTGAGAATAAGACAAAGACATGAATCTGGAGTGTTTCTCCCCAGGCCTCCACAAAAAAATAGGCTCTGTCCCAGTCAGACCTTCCCGGTAAACAAATAATAAATAAAAAATAAATAAAGAAGAAAAAAATGACATTGTAATTGACAGATATTTTGTATGGGACAATTTGGTAACTGTCCTGGGTTATAAAGTTCAAGAAATTCAGTCTTTTATACACATTGGAACAAAGACTGTTTGTGACTTAATAGTTGAAACTGATGGACTGATGATGAAATTTTTGGAACTGTGTAACAAAAAGAAGGACATTTATCAATGGAACAATTATTTGTTTTCTGGCAGTAACTTAAATGTTAAAAAAGTTACTTTGCAATTTAGAACTGATAAATTGGAAGAAGATGTTAAAAATACTTGAGATCTGTGTGAAACTGATGACAATATTCTGAAAGTTTTTGATGAGAAAAACGTATGGAACAGGTGGAGGTTTGAAGCTATTTTGAAGTGTGAAAAAAAAACAGGGTGAAAAACTTGCCAAGTGTTATTTTTGTGGTTGGTCACAAAGGGAAGTTAAGATATGCTAGCCAGCATCAGTCAGATTTCTTTTGTTGGGACCTTTCACATTTAATTAATGATTGTGACAAGGTATAAAGTAACTAGTGTGGGGAGAAAGGACATACAGTAAGAAGGTATATGCCTGAATGTGGGTTGTGTAAAAAAAGGGACACTATTGGGTGGATTGCCAAAAGCAAACAGTAAATAATAAAAACAAGGGGAAGAAAAACATACTTGAGGAAGGATAAAAAAGACTGGGGGCAGGGTAAACTAGGTGAAGACAAAACTGTAAAAGAAGAAAAAATATGGAGGGGAGAGTGAGGGGAGAGAGGGTACATTCATGAAGAGAGGTCATTTGTGGGTGTGGGTTTCCTCTGGGTGCTCCAGTTTCCTCCCACGTTACAAAGACATACACCTGGAGCATTTCTCCCTCAGGCCTCCACTGAAAATGTGTTCATTCGGACTTTCCTGGTAGACAAACGTTACATAAATAAATAAATAAAGGTCAGGATACAGGATTGATACTCGTAGTTTTTTGAAGTTCGTCCCAATGAAAAATCTGATTCTGAGGATAAAGGATTATTTGTACATAAACCCTGGAAAAATCTTCATTTGGGGAAAGAGTAAAAATAAGAAGATAACATTTTAAAAATATTTCCCTTTAACTTAAACCGATGGAAAAGCAATGATTTTAGACTACATTCATTAAATGTAAACAATATAATTAACACTGTAAGAATGATAAGGATACTGGAATGGTATGCTAAATATTTTGTGGATGTTATTCTGTCAGAGGATGTAAGATTCTTGACAAGTGAAGAAAGACTGCAAACAGAAAATCTGTAGGGTGGAAATATACTGTGGAACTTAAGAAGTGAATGTTGTCCTGGAGTTGCTGTGTTGTGTAAAAAAACAGTGAAAATACTAAGATGTAACACTGTTAAGGATGCAAACGTTAACTGTTAAGGATGTCAGTTGGGGAGAGCATGCATATATAACCAAGAGAGAATCTGTTTCATCAAATATTATTATGTGGTCGTTAACATGAAAATTATAGTTGCAGGGCACTTTGCAGTTGCTATGAACAAAATATGGATGAGAGAAGTTTTGGTTTGTTTGGATGGTTGTTTAAAGAAAATGGGAATGTTGCTGTCTTTCGGCTTTTCCCGGTTAGGGGTCGCCACAGCCGAACTCCGGTCCGCTAATGATCGGCAGTAGATTTTCACGAACGCTGAGGTGCCAGCTCGATGTTCAACCTTCAACGAAGGCACGCCCATTTGTGCATGTCTTTCGAATGCCCTCCCAACTGTGGGGAGGACATGCAGACTCCACACAGAAGGCACTCCCCACACTCCAGCCGAGAATCGAATGGGAGAACCTCTTGCTGTGAAGCAACAATGCTACCGGTGCACCAAATGGGAATGACCTTGAATAAAGATAAGTAAGGATTAAGTGATGTGGTGAAAATAGTGGTTGGAGTGTATTTTTCAATGAATGAAATATCTTTGCTTGGGATAAAATTTGGGAAGCATTATGTAGTGCTGACGCAATGGGAGGACAAATACATTAATATTTAGGAAAACTATTATCTGGTGAATTCTGTATTAATGGTAAAAAAAAAATAACATATATGTCAAATGTTTATATCATCCCAGAAAAAAAGTTAAGGAAATTGTGCAATAGGTGTTACCTTTCATATGACATTCAAGTTTAAACCCAGTGAAAAGAGATGTATTGTATATAAATGAAGTTGAAGGAGGGGTTGTGGTTACTAAATCCAGTTGTTTATTGTTTTTTTTTAACATAGATGGAGTATTAAAATGAATGGAGGAATAGAATAAGAAATTAATAGTGAAAATGTTTAAATGTAAGTACAAAAAGCTCTGAGATATCATGAGAATAAGAAAAAGAGAAACAAAATTAAGAAAAAGTACTAACACAGAATATAAAAATTGAAGATAAATAGAAAGATAGAAGGATGTGAAATAATAATGTGATGAAACAATATTATAGGTTCGTAGAATGATAGGTGTGTACTAGGCTAATGGCCACTAGGGTATTTTTAAGCCTAGTCATGCACCTTTAATCTCTGACAAGTTCTGTTACCCTTGATAAGTGTGAGCAGGAGCTTGGGAGATGAAACATTTATAAGCAGGGGCCTGGGAAATGAACCAATTACAGGCTGTGTCCATTAGAGACATAGGTGTGAAAACATGGATGAACTTTTTGTTCCCCATCTAGTTGTCCATGATAAACTTGAATTGGGTTAGGGAGGAACTCTGCTTCACATGAATGAGGAGCCTGTTCCAGAGAAGTGGTAGTCTCTAAGATATATACATGTCTCTCCAGCAGGTGCTATTTACATCACAGTCAAGGTTTAAATCTTTAGAATGGGAAATTATGCTGCTATTTGTTTTGCAGATATGCTGGAGATCCATCAGGATGGGGTCTGACAATGCCTTGTATTCCAAACATAGATCTCCCCTCAGCAGCCTGTAAGAGACAGAATAAAGGAATAGAACTTTGAGGTTATCTGCATAGGACATGTTACTTATGCGCTGTATTCTTTTAGTTAGGAACCTCTGAGATGTCCCAGTTGTTGGATGTGCCTGGTTAGTTACATACCAAAGGGGGCATTGTACTTGATAGGTCTGATGAATGCTGAATATAATGGAACAATAACCTCCTTAGACCTAGATGCCATACCTTTGTTTATAAGTTACTCAACACAGAATGATTTCCTCACTACTGTAGACACATGACTGTCAAAGGATAGATTACTGTCTCTGTATTTCCCTAGTTCCCTGACTACTGGGTCAGCTCTTACGGGTGTGTTATCAATATGATAGTTACTAGGGGTGGATGACTTCCCAAAGGATACCATTCTTGGTGTTTAGTTTTAGTCCATGGCTCTGACACCATGTATTTGTCTGTGGCATCTCTTTCTGGAGAACATTTGTGTCAGTGAGGCTTGTATGATTATTGCTAATTTGCAATTGTCTGCAATTCTTGGGGGGCCAGAGGCCCTTGACATTGGCCTTGACTTCAGAGGAGTAAATGCCAAAAAGTAGCAGTTCCAAGACTGATCCCTGAGGGACACCTGTTGTGACTAGCCTCATTGTAGACATGTATTCCTCAATTCTAACTTCATGGGTCTTGTCTATGAGCCATCTATCTAATATTTGGGTGTCATAAGGGTTTATACCTAAATCTGTGAGTTTATCAACAATGTCTGAGTGGGTTACTGTATCAAATGCCTTGGCCAGCTCAAGGTAGGCAGTGCGAACCATTTTGTCCTCATCCATTACTTTGATGAATTCTCAAAGCAGTCCATCAGGGTAAGTAGGCATGACCTACCCTTGCCAAAACTTTTGGGACAGTACTATGATCAATTTATTTATAATTTGTTTTGATGTATGGTATGTCTGTTCTGTTATTTATTTATTTAGTTATTCACCTATTTCATTCTTTTCATTTTAACAGTTTGTTATCTATGTGTAGTTCATTTTGGAATGTTTCTATAGCTTTCTGATTAATTGATCCCAATATGTGTCGCAGAGTCTAAGTCACTTACAAGTATGAATATGTCCACGGCCAGCCTTAGGCATAGGCGAACTAGTCAACCACCTAGGGCACCGTACAGGCCATCAGTGTAAAGGGCGCAACTTGCAGGTATTTATTTTTCTAATTATGCGAGCAGCAGAACCATAGAGCGAGGGGGGAGGGGCTAGCACACTCCCACTTTTGTAGCTGCAGCCTGCAGGTTGGCCAGGAGGCTTCAACAATTAAATGACGAGTCTTCTCCTTTAAGGAAAAACATGCATCTCATACATGCACACCAATGTAGATGTAAAGATGTTCTGCAGTCGCACGGAAATTAAACTAGTAGTAAAGTTAAAAGAGGGATTAAGTCGACATGTGTGCATGTGGCCGTTCATTTTAAAAAAAAGGTAAGTGTATGCATGTGTGTGTGTGTGTGTGTGTGTGTGTGTGTCATTTAAACTGGGCTTCTGTATGTGAGGGAAAGTGTATGTGTATGTACGTATGTGTATGTATGGAATTTAAATTAAGTCTTTCTGTTTGTATGAGAGGTAAACTGCATGTGTTACTGTTTGAGAGAGTAGGGGTGTGTATGAGAAAAAAGGTGCATGTCTGTGTGTTGTATGAGATGGTAGGAGTGAGTGGAATTTAAATTAGTCGGAAACGGGTACTATGCGTCTAACTGAAAGGTATAATGGGTAGGAAGTATTGATAATCTCCCAAATCATTGTACTATAATGTCTTGCATAGTTGGGAAGATTTTTATCTGTTTGTTTAAGATAGGTATGTTGGACCATGAGGGCCCATTTTCAGCCAGGACCCATTTATAAAATAGAAAAACAGTTCAGATAAGCCTGCATCCATTTTCTAAACCACATCCTACTAAAGGTAATGGTGGTAGTGCTCTATTCATAGCACACCAGGCATTCCTTTCCAGTCAGGACTCCCTAGTTCATCCTATGGAATTCCTAGCTGTCATCAGGGATTGTAAAAAATTTAGACTGCGATTCATAGACTGATACTGAGAACTTGCACAGTGCTACTATTCAGACGTTCTCTGCATGCAGTGGCTTACAGCTAAAAAGACATGCATTATGCCTCATTTCTGAATGTCAACACTTTTTTGCATGGATGCAAATTGGCATTGCACTATTTGTCTATAAGTCCCTGCTATAAGCAATCCAAAATACTTTGTTTGCCCTGCAGACTCTTCCTAGTGGGGCAGCTTGGTATACATCCTGTATGGATGGGCCTAGGGGGCCATACTTACTAGGCACCCAAACCCATCAACTGCCACATTTCCTACAGATGTAGCACTGTCTGTACTTAGAATGAGGAGATCAGTGGTCTCAGTCATGGTTAAAGACCCCAAATGCCTTGTGAAAGAACCTCATTTCTGCCATTTGCTTTTATAGTCTCGTTTGTTTGATCACTACATGAGAGGCTTTTACACCAGGATGTGGATGAGGAAATAGCTTGGTGAACTACTAGTTTTGTCCAGAACTTGGCTCTTGCTTCACCATTCTAGTACAGTCTGGTACAATTGCCGAAGCTCTGTCACAGCTGCAATCATCAATTTGTTCCCTTCACTCTTGCCTATGAACAAAACACCAAATTAGTTAAATGTCTCCTCCTATGCATAGCTGTTTGCCTTTCACCTGCCAAGAACAGTCACCTTTTCTTCCAGAAAATAATTATCTGCTTTGGAAGAGCTGATTTTCATTGTAGCTGCTTCATACTCTGTAGAACACTTTCCAGTGTTTGCTGGCAATCCTGTTAATGTGAGGTCATGAAGACAACATAATTTACAAGCAGGAAAATTCATGTCCCAAGACTGGATAGTCTTCAAACCTTAACTCTATCTTGCAATCCTGTCCTAAAAAACAGTGAACAGGAGGGAGAATTGAGACCATATCTATGGTTGAATCATCTACTGATCTTAACAAGTTTGACGATGTTGTGTGTGTACACAACTACGCCTCCTTAAGTACAGGGACCAAATAGTATGTAACTGCATTCCTAGGACACCACAAACCATACCTTAGAGAAGGCGTTCAGAGTGTATACATTTATATGGCTTCTCCAGATCCACTATGCAGAGCATACTGGTGAATTCCTATTTGTGCAAGGATGAAGATGTTGCCCTGATGGACTCAACAATGCTTCTTACTGAGATTCATCTATCAAAAGAACTCTCTCTGGCTATCCCAGCTGTGAAACAGTAACTCTGTCTAGTTAGAACACACCCTTCTGTCCCTTTTTCTGAAGGTATGAATCACAATTGTTAATGGTTAGTCTAGGGGTTCTGTTTCCTATTCCGTTCACCCAACATGGGCAAAAAAAGTGTGCAAACAATGACATCCAAACTGTACCCTGCGTTTTTAGCATTTTCAGATGGATTCAATTAATTTGTATAAACTCAACAGTTGAATTATTCCAAGGTCCTCCTCTACAGAAATGGATCCAATCCCACCAGCTGCTTTTGACTGTGCATCCACAAAGAAAGACTAGCATGTTCAGGAGTTCCTTAAATTGTTTCCTTAATCTTCTAACAGTGTCATCAGTCATGGTCTGAGTGTTTTGCACCCTTGCTGGGAGCAGTATAGACAGTGTCCACCACCAGTCACCTAATGGTTTGCCAGAAATTCTGTGAGGCTATTCATAGTCATTCTCCATGGTCTTGAAAACCTTTCCTCATACTTTAGCTTTCACTTTTGTGGTTGTCACAGCTGCTGCTTTGCTGGATTGTTGGAACCATCTGACCCCTACTAGATATACACAGCAGACCTTGGGTAATTTTCACACAAATCCTGTTCTAGCAACTTTCAAAGTTAAAAAGTGCAATATTTAAAATCTATCTCTATTTTTTCAGCCATTGCATCCACATTGTTAGGCTGTGTCCAGATTTTTTGCACTAAGAGATTGACAGTTATGCATACCTCTCAACTGTCCGGATTTTTGCCTCCTATTTTCGTCCCATTCCTCATAAAAGTTATGGCTTTCTGGCAAATCACTGAGGATTTAAATAACTAAATGTCATACGTTTGAGTTTCACCCTTCATTTCCTTCAGAAAATGCATGCTAAGACAAATGTTGTTATTGTAGCAACTTTCTAGGTCTATAAGAGCAATATTTATAATCTGCCCCTGTTTGGGGGCCTTTGTCTCCCCCATCATTTTAGCCTTTGTTCAGATTTCTTGTGCCAAGATGTTGAGAGGTATGGAAGCATGATATGCAATGCCCTAGTTGCTGATTATCTGGTGCATTTTAAGGGGGGTAGGGGTTCTGCATTCCAAAGTGTGCCCTCCTTTGTCTAGGATACCTAGTAACTATGAACTTGTTGGTTTCTCAGTCATCCTCTATTGCAATATTACCAGATTACCATTTTTTTCTTTAATGTAATGTAGGCAATTAATTATTCAAGGGCAGCAGGCACTGAATTTGTAGATGAAATACTGAAATGTAAAGTTGTTTGCCAGTAACAGCCTCTTCATTAGTTACACATTTCTTTAATGTAGAATTATTCGGATGAATTTTACTTCTGCAGATATTGTCCTTATTGACTGACAGTAGTGAGTTGTAATTATAGATGTATGAGACGCCTTTTGTTGTTAAAATATTCGGAAATGGGCAGTTTTGTCATTATTGGTTCATGCATTTTGTTTCATTGCTTACTGGAAAAATGTTTAAAACTACAAATTTAAAACACACTCCAAGTGTCAATATTTCTATGTGCAACTAGCTTTTGTTTATCAAATGGCACACTGTGTTGTAAAATCTGAAAGCATGTTAATAGCATAATTGCCTTTGCTGCAGAAGGCTGTGGATTCTACTCCCACAGCATGTAGATGGAGTACTGATATTGCATTGCTCATATGATTGTTGATTATTTGGTGCATTATAAGGGGGATAGGGGTTCTACACTCCTGAGTATGTCCTTTGTATGAGATGCCTAGTGACTATGAACTTGTTGGTTTGTTAGTCATTTCCTATTGCAATATTATCAACTTACCAATTTTTTAATGTAATATAGGTAATTCATTCTTCAAAGGCAGCAGGCACTGAATTTGTAGATAAAACATTGATATGTGAAGTTGTTTTGCCCATAGCAACTTCTTCGTTAGTTACAGATTTCTTTAATGTGGAATTCAGATGATTATACTTCTGCAGAGATTGTGTGTATGGAGTAATATTGGTGGATTGTAACGACAGAAGTCTTGAGTGGTCTTTTATGGTTGAAATTTTCTGAAAAGGGTAGTTATTGGTTCATACATTTTGTTTCATTGCTTATTAAAAAATGTTTAAAACTACAAACTTAAAACACTTTCCAACAAGTGGTGCTGTAATATACAAGGAACATAATTCAGTGCAATCAGGAAGGTGACTCAAAGAACATAGTTCATAACTAAGCTAACTGCCCTTGTGAGCCATTTTAAGTCTAGCCAATTATCCATTGTGAGACTCAAACCCTGCACCTTCTGTTTGTAAGACAAACACCTTACCCATTAAGCCACCCTCACAACCAAATACACCTATGCATGGCTCTAAAAATGTGTGCAAGGAGTCTGTTTTGAAAACAGCCCAAAGGTAAACTTAATTCTTCACTGGCCAGATGCATTTTCTATGAATGTGGAATTTCATGCCATTTCAATGAATGAGTTTTTCCATTTCAATGAATGTGAGTTTCAAGGGCAGAGAAATTTACTGCTTATGCTGAGTCTGTTTTCATTGCGAGACTGTATTTTTAGCAAATGGCTACCTGTGTTTGTGCTACTTTATTTTAATATCTGTAATCACTGTAGAAGCAAATAAGAGAACAGTAATCATGGTAACTGGTGAGAAATAACCAATTAATGGAACACTGGAATGGCTGAGGAGGGGGCTGCTGCTGGGGGGAGCAGGTTGCTGCATGAGGGGCTGCTCGGGGGGGGCAGTCTATTACCCTGCCTAGAGCCCTATTTGACCGTGATCCGGCTCTGGTATTTAAAGTAGAAAATACTATGTAGAGGTAGTTGTAGTTAAAGATATATTGTAATGTAGTTATTTTTCTTATGAGTTTAAATAATTTAAGGAAATGACTGGAGTGGCTTTCTTGGGGAGTGACCCTGTGGGTGTGGCTCAAATAAGGGTGTTTCATGACTATGGTGTGGGTGTGGCTTAAGGGACGCCAGAACACTACTTCGCCTAGGGTGCCATTTCGGCTAAGGCCGGCCCTGAGTATGTCAGTTCTGATGAAGTCCTGTTTGATTTTAAGTGGGAGAAAATGTATATATATATATATATATATATATATATATATATATATATATATATATATATATATATATAAAGATTGGAATGCTAAACTGTTTTCAAATTGTTTTTAAAACATTAAAGTGGATTTTTGACATCACTTGGTGGTCATTTGGTCCAGTTCGTCCTTTGCGTGGTGGACTCCAGAAACATTTTTTTTGCATTCTTGACAAAGGTAATACTTTCTTTTCATTAAGCATTGCTTGATTAGCTGCTGCCTAACATAACTTCAGAATATCTCCCTAAAATCTTCATCCTTAAATCATCAGGGTTTATTTTATTAGTTTCCCATTAAGTGTTTGGCAGTGACCGCTACAGAAGCAGGGATCGTGACTTGACATTTTTCCTGCAAAAGCACCCTTAATATTTCAGCAGTGCCCAGATACAAACATGGCAGCTAGTTTTCAGTGACAAGCACTGATCCCAGAGTTGCAAATAAGATATTGCTGACATGACTTTATATTCTCACTGCAACTGTCTAATCAATAAAAAAGGGCCTGCCGTCATGGATATGAACTTGCACACTATCTGCATTATCATCTGGGTGTATATGGGGATCCTGAGGCAATGTAGAAATTGACTCATGTATACTGACAACCAATTATTTCTCAAACAAACTGTTAAGATGTGTGAGTGATGTATTTACACAATGTCATTGGAGGCACTCCTAATGCCAGTCAGGTTGTCAGAAGTACACATGCTGCACCCATACACACAGTTCAAAGCAGACACATAGACCCACATATACTGAGGCAATTAAATGCCTAAACCCCAAAGACCTGCTAGATGAAGTACACATAACAAATAGTCTCATCATCCCCGAATGTTTTCTTTCGAAACAACACTGACATCAACATATATAGTTACATCTCATGGAGTCTCTATTTCTAAGCACATAAGGCAAGCCACCATACAATCCAACATTCTGGCCATTGGCGACTCTATTGTGAGACACAATGATGGTCCACTCACCAAGCTGAGTAAAGAGAAAGTCATGGTCTGTTGCTTATCAGGGGTCAGGATCCACCACATTATTTAGTTAGCTGTTTAGTTAGTTGTTTAGTTAGTTGGTTAGTTGGTTAGTTAGTTAGTTGACATTTGTTTACCAGGAAAGTCTGACTGGGCCAGAAACTGCCCGTTTTCATTGGAGGCCTGGGGAGAAAATCTCCACACGTACAATCTTTCAAAAATCAAGTACAGATATTTTAAATCTCAAAGTATCATGTTACATTACAGAACATCAGGTACAGACACTTTAAATCACAAAGTATCACATGTGACATCCCCTCTCTGGGCCAGTTATCAAGGAGCCTGAATCCTCACCACTGACATTGGAAAGGAATGCTCACTTGGAACAAAAATAGATACACACAGTATTTCCAGATGCAGCTCTCTGCATCAAGCACAATTTGCCTTAAGAGCACACAGGGAACACACACAGTCTTGGTCTGGATTTCTCTCTCCGCCTCCCTCCAGGTCAACACTAAGACTCCCCACTAGCACACCTATAGACTTGAGTCCTCAACTGAGTGTCAAAACTAAGTCCTGCGCCCTCTCTGTGAAAAGAGAGCTTCATGTCCCTGCTCCAAGCAATTGACTCACACACTCTTTGAGATTTGATTTTCACACACACGCACACCTGGGAAAGTCTGGCATAGATTTACTAGCTATGCCTTCTTCTGTTCAGACTATAAGGTAGTTACTGCCACCAGGTACTCCAAAGCCAGCTATTCTAAGGCTCTTACAAGGGTACCCAATTATAATGAGTGAAATTAATATTAATATAAATGGTAGCATTTGACCAATGCAGTAAGGCTTTCAGGAATGGCCAAAGAGTCACCAAAGAGATATGAGTACTTTGAAAGGTTAAAATAGTCTCTGAAGGATCAGCCACACTGAAAAGTTTAAATATATGTAGTAACAAATAAAAAAAACATGAAGTACTAAATATCTATTTACAATAAACACCAGAGTTTCAATCACAGGGAATATTAAAATAACACAGATGAATAGATTCACACAGATACATAAAATGGTACTTAACTAATCTCACTATATTTTCCTGACTCATCTAAAGAATTACTATTCCCTGGTCACTTACTAGAGCAAGGCATGATAAAGTAGGTGAGGGGTCCTTCATTGTCAGGTTCCAAAAACACAATGTTCTGAGACTTCAGTCTCGTCTAGTATTAAACCAATCATTTTTGTGATGGATTACAGAATGACATCACATACATCTGGTTATCTGACTTCTGGTTGCCATTCTATACCCATTGCTAGAATTTGAACCAGAATTTAGCAGATAGGTTTATTTATTTATTTGTTTATTTTACATTTCTTGACCAGGATAGTCCAACTGGATACATGTCCATTTTCAGCAGAGGCCTGGAGAGAAAAGCTCCAAGGCAAAAACACGCAGTAAAGTCATAAAATAATTGCATTTGACAGTTATATTACATACATTAATAGGGCAAGCAAGTTTTGCAGTCTCTCACATTTTTAAAATCACTTGAGTAAATAGACAGAAACAATTTATATCATAGTAAGTAAGTTATAGAGAAAGAGCTAATCAGGATTAGAACAGGGACATATCCAGTGAGTTTTAAAGTATAGCTTAAGACTTTTTTTGAATAGAGTTAGAGAGGATTCTAGAGTAAGATCTCCTGGTAATGAGTTCCATGTTTTGTCAACAGAATTGGGAAACAGGGAGTCCCCAGCAGAGTTATTGGCTTTTTATGTTTGAACCAGCAGTCTATTGGATGAGCGAGGTGGCCTCAGGTTACTCTAGGGGCTGATGATATTATTAAGTGCAGGCATATTTTCAGGATGGTTGAGAACTTTATGAGCCACAATAAGCTGGTTGTACTGGAATAGGCTAGGCAATTCTAGCCACCTTAGCACAGACATTTAGTCTCTGGCTGCAATCAGAACTGTAAGATACAACATTTATGCCCTAAACCAGGTAATTTAATTTCAGGATATTTCTCTAAAAGTTAGCTGGGGCTGAGCTTAACCTCTTCTTTTCCAGTCCTCCATTAAAACACATGCGTTTAATAAGTTACAATACAGTCAGGACCCAATGTTGGTACATTTTTTAACACAAGCAGCTTTACAAATACAATTTTAACACATGCATCTGTACAAATCAGTTTGATAAACAAATGACATAGAATTATTTACAAAATTCCAGCTAGCTATGCTGGTATATGTTACACATCCACTGCTCTACTTCTCCTGGCATAGCTGGTAATACTTCACATTGTCATATGTCTCCCCCCTTTGAAGACTCAAGCTAGTTTTTAAGTGACCCTTGAGTAGCATTGCATGAGAGGAATAGCCTGTCTAGGAATACAAGAACCCATACCCTGTCTTAAGAACCCAACTGCATTGTCTTTGCTGAACCCATTACAGTGCTGCACTGTCATGTCATATGCCTGTAATCCTAGGCTCCACCTTAGTAACTTGACATGTTGCTGGCTGGCTCGATGTAGCCATTGATCCCCTTCAGACTCCTTCTGCCTTCTACTGCAAATACTTAATACCAGGCCTTCCCTGTCATGGTAAGGTTTCATCGTGTTAACATAGTACAATTTATGTCCCTGCCTCCTGCCTAGCAGTTCTACCATGTAGTTAACATCCCTGACCTTCCTTACCACTTTGAAAGGTTCCTCCCAAGCTGCCTCCAGCTTATTGTGTCTGACAGGAATAAGAACCATAACCTGTTGTCCCACAGCTTACTCTTGGACTCCAGCATTCCTGCCATACCAGACCTTTTACTGCTGTTGGGCTCCTGCCAGGTTCTCCTGGGCCAAGTCCATGAGCTCCCTAAGCCTTATTCTGATGTTTAGGGCATATAACACAACAGACTCCTTGTGGGATTCACACTCAATCTCCCACTCATCACAAAATCAAATCTAAAGACCCCCTCACCATATGCCCCTACGGTATATCAGAGGGTAAAAAAATCTGTGGATTCTTGGGGTATCTCTCTGTATGAAAGCAGCAGCAGCTGTGACAACTATTAGTCCCCTTCTCTCTTAAACTGGTCTGCAAATGCATATAGCATGGTCTTTATGGTATTATTTATTTATTTATTTATTTATTTATTTATTTATTTATTTGACATTTGTTAGCTGGGTTAGTCCAACTGAGCCAATGGCCCATTTTCAGTGGAGACCTGAAGAGAAAAGCTCTAATACAAAACAATACAAATATTTATGAAACTTAAATTTGAGTTTATCAAGAAGAATAAGTAATAAGACATCAAATAAAAATGGTAACAAGTCTAGATCAAAAGTTAAATACAAGTGATGATTCCATTTAGAATTAGATACAGAATTTATATACAAATGATGATACAAGTTATGTAACATAAACTTGAGGCTATTTATATAAACTGTAGATGGAACAATGAACTACAGAAGATCTACATAATGATTCTATGTAGGGTCCTGGCAAGGGCAGGACCATGAGTTGGACAGGAAGTTCTTTAGCTCATTTTCGATACTGTTAGCGTGTTTGATGTTTCTAATATTATAAGGGAGGTTGTTCCAGGCTTGTGACATGGAGTATTTGTATAAGAGTTTGCCAATGTTTTTGTTGGGTTTGTAAATTTCTAGTAGTTGTTTGTCTGAGTTGCGGAGTGAGCGATTTGGGGTACAGAAGGATACTAGAGAGGAGAGGAGAGGGAGGTGGTGGGAGGGTAGAGTTTAACCTCTCCACAAGACCATTAGTCTGGGGGTAGTAGGGGGCTGTCTGTAGGTGCTTCACCCCACAGTGTTTTAACAGACAAGCAAGCAGGCCTCATATGAAATTGACACCTCTATCTGTCAGTATTTCTCTCAGGAAACCTACCCTGCTGAAAACCTCTAATGAGGCGTTTGCCACCTTCTTTGCCTCGATGGAGGACAGAGCAACTGCATCAGGGTATCTAGCAGCATAATCTACTTCCACCAGTATATACTCCTTCCCTAGGGAACTTGGGGCACTGAGAGGCCCCACAATATCCATAGCTACCCTCTAAAATGGTTCCTGAATCACAGGCATAGGCATCAAAGGAGCCTTGACCTTGTTTCCTGCCTTGCCTACTTTTTGGCACTGCCCACAGGTCTGGCAGTACCCTGTTACATCCCCTGCAATCCCAGGCCCATAAAAGTTCTGCATAATACATCTCTTTGTATGCTTTATGCCCATATGACCTCCAAAAGGAATGTCATGGGCTATGGCTGGATGTGCCAGATGGAAGGCTCTAGGTACTACCAACTGCTGTATTACCTCACCATCTACCCCTCCATCAGGTGTCCACTCTCTATACAGTAACCCTTTGTTCAGTATAGAGACTCCCCTTTTCCTTGAGAATCAGGTGCCTCCCTAGCTACCTCCCTCAAGCGTCTTAGTGTAGGGTCTGAGAGCCGAGCCTTTCTCAACTCTATCTTTGTGACTCTTCCCAGCTACACTTCTACATGAAGTTTGATATCCTATGACAGTGGTACCTTATTGCCAGCCTGGGTACTACGACTCACCTCTGCCTTTGTAGTCACTCTGTCCAAAGGAACATCAGCACCTATCAGTAGCTGTGGCTCACCTTCAGGCTCACTGCTACAGGGTAGCTCCCTCCACAAAATAGCCTCCTCACAGCCCTGGATTCAGGTGTGGGGTCTGTCTGGGTCTCTCAAGGCTACCAAACCCGCATGCCTGTCTCCAAGCCTGACTGCATGTAACTGCATGCACACAAGGTACTACATTATCAAAATCATTCTCTGTCAAGACATCTACAGGGATATCCTCAAGCACACCTTCTTGCTTGCTTTCTTTTCCACCTTCCCAGTCAAGGTGAACCCTGGCCAAAGGGATTTGAAATGGGGTCCCTCCTAAAGCTCTGACTGGAGTGGACCGCCCAAGCAAGTATTGCTCCTGTTTAACCACTTCAGGCTTCACAATGGTTATGTCAGAGGCTGTGTCTCTCTAAGCAGTGGCCTGTCATCCATCCACTAAGATCAGATATAAACTCTGGAAATGCTGCACATCCACAAGTCAATTGGCTCAAGAGTCACTGACTCTAGGGATCTCAACCTAGCTTGTAAGATTAACAGAGATTAATTGTATGGAGTAATATTGGTGGATTGTAATGACAGATATCTTGAGGGGTCTTTTATGGCTGAAATTTGCTGAAAAGGGTAGTTATTGGTTCATACGTTTTGTTTCATTGCTTATTAAAAAATGTTTAAAACTACAAATTTAAAACACTTTCTAACAAGTAGTGCTGTACTATACAAGGAATGTAATTTAGTGCAATCAGGAAGGTGAATCAAAGAATGAATACACATATGCATGGCCCTAAAAAATGTGTGCAAGGAGTCTGTTTTGAAAACAGCCCAAAGGTAAACTTAATTATTCACTGGCCAGATGCATTTTCTATGAATGTGGGTTTTCATGCCATTTCAGTGAATGAGCTTTTCCATTTCAATGAATGTGAGTTTCAAGGGCAGAGAAGTTTACTACCTATGCTAAGTCTGTTTTAATTGCGAGACGGTATTGTTTAGCAACTGGCTACCTGTGTTTGTTCTATTTTATTTTAATATCTGTAATCACTGTAGAAGCAAATAAGAGAACAGTATGCATGGTAACTGGTGAGAAATAACCAAATAATGGAACACTGGAATGGCTGAGGAGGGGGCTGCTGCTGGGGGGAGGGAGTTGCTGCATGAGGGGCTGCTCGTGATGGGGGGTAGTCTATTTCCCTGCCTAGGGCCTTATTTGACCGTGATCTGGCTCTGGTATTTAAAGTAGAAAATATTATGTAGAGGTAGTTGTAGTTAAAGATACCTTGTAATGTAGTTATTCTTCTTATGCATTTAAATAATTAAAGGAAATTACTGGAGTGGCTTTCTTGGGGAGTGACCCTGTGGGTGTGGCTCAAGTAAGGGTGTTTCATGACTATGGTGTGGGTGTGGCTTAAAGTTTGGAATGCTAAACTGTTTTCAAATTGTTTTTAAAACATTAAAGTGGATTTTTGACATCACTTGGTGGTCATTTGATCCAGTTCGTCCTATGCGTGGTGGACTCCAGAAACATTTTTTTTGCATTCTTGACAAAGGTAATTTTTTTCTTTTCATTAAGCATTGCTTGATTAGCTGCTGCCTAACATAACTTCAGAATATCTTCCTAAATACTTTATCCTTGAATCATCAGGGTTTATTTTATTAGTTTCCCATTACGTGTTTGCCAGTGCCCGCTACAAAAGCAGGGATCGTGACTTGACACTTTTCCTACAAAAGCACCCTTAATATTTCAGCAGTGCCCAGTTACACACATGGCAGCTAGTTTGCAGTAACAAGCACTGATACCAGAGTTTCAAGTAAGATATTGCTGACATTACTTTATATTGTCACTCCAACTGTCTAATCAATAAAAAAGGGCCTGTCGTTATGGATATGAACTTGCCCACTATCTGCATTATCATCTGAGTGTATATGGGGATCCTGAGGCAATGTAGAAATTGACTCATGTATACGGACAACCAATTATTTTTCAAACAAACTGTTAAGATGTGTGGGAGATGTATTTACACGATGTCATTGGAGGCACTCCTAATGCCAGTCAGGTTGTCAGAAGTACACACGCTGCACCCATAGACACAGTTCAAAGCAGACACATAGTCCCATATATACTGAGGCAATTAAATGCCTACACCCCAAAGACCTGTTAGATGAAGCACACATAACAAATACTCTCATCACCCCTGAATGTTTTCTTTCAAAACAGCACTGACATCAACATATATATTCACATCTCATGGAGTCTCTATTTCTAAGCACATAAGGCAAGCCACCATGCAATCCTACATTCTGGCCATTGGCGACTCTATTGTGAGACACAATGATGGTCCATTCACCAAGCTGAGTAAAGAGAAAATCATGGTCTGTTGCTTATTACGGGTCAGAATCCACCACATTATTGAATTAGTTGGTTAGTTAGTTGGTTAGTTAGTTAGTTGACATTTGTTTACCAGGAGAGTCTGACTGGGCCAGCAACTGCCCGTTTTCATTGGTGGCTTGGGGAGAAAATCTCCACACCTACAATCTTTCAAAAATCAAGTACAGATATTTTAAATCACAAAGGATCATGTTACATTACAGAATATCAAGTACAGACATTTTAAATCACAAGGTATCATGTGTGACATCCCCTGTCTGGGACAGTTATCAAGGATCCTGAATCCTCACCACTGACATTGGTGAGGAATGTTCACTTGGAACAAAAATAGATACACACAGTATTTCCAGATGTAGCTCTCTGCATCAAGCACAATTTGCCTTAAGAGCACACAGGGAACACACACAGTCCGGGTCTGGATTTCTCTCTCTGTCTCCCTCCAGGTCAACACTAAGACTCCCCACTGGCACAGCTATAGACTTGAGTCCTTAACTGAGTGTCCAAACTAAGTCTTGCACCCTCTCTGTGAAAAGAGGGCTTTGTGTCCCGGCTCCAAGCAATTGACACACACACTCTTTGAGATTTGATTTTCTCACACACACACACACACACACACACACACACACACACACACACACACACACACACACACACACACACACACACACCTGGGAAAGGCTGGCACAGATTTACTAGCTATGCCCCCTTCTGCTCAGACTATAAGGTAGTTACTGCCACCAGGTACTCCAAAGCCAGCTATTCTAAGGCTCTTACAAGGGTACCCAATTATAATGAGTGAAATTAATATTAATATAAATGGTAGTGTTTGACCAATGCAGTAAGGCATTCAGGAGTGACCAAAGAGTCACCAAACAGATATGAGTACTCGCAAAGGTTAAAATAGTCTCTGAAGGATCAGCCACACTGAAAATTTTAAATATACGTAATAACAAATAAATAAAAAAAAACATGAAGTACTAAATATCTATTTACAATACACACCAGAGTTTCATTCACAGGGAATATTAAAATAACACAGATGAATAGATTCACACAGATACATAAAATGGTACTTAATTAATCTCACTATATTTTCCTGACTCATCTAAAGAATTACTATTCCCAGGTCACTTACTAGAGCAAGGTAAGATAAAGTAGGTGAGGGGTCCTTCTTTGTCAGGTTCCAAAAACACAATGTTCTGCGACTTCAGTCTCATTTAGTATTAAACCAATCAATTTTGTGATGGATTACAGAATAACATCACATACATCTGGTCATCTGACTTCTGGTTGCCATTCTACACCCATTGCTAGAAACTGAACCAGAATTTAGCAGATAGGTTTATTTATTTATTTGTTTATTTTACATATCTTGACCAGGATAGTCTGACTGGATACATATCCATTTTCAGCAGAGGCCTGGGGAGAAAAGCTCCAAGGTGAAAACATGCAGTAAAGTCATAAAATAATTGCATTTGACAGTTATATTACATACATTAATAGGGCAAGTAAGTTTTGCAGTCTCTCACATTTTTAAAATCACTTGAGTAAATAGACAGAAACAATTTATATCATAGTAAGTAAGTTACAGAAAAAGAGCTAATCAGGATTACAACAGGGGCATATCCAGTGAGTTTTAAAGTATAGCTTAAGACTTTTTTTGAATAGAGTTAGAAAGATTCTAGAGTAAGATCTCCTGGTAATGAGTTCCATGTTTTGCCAACAGAATTGGGAAACAGGGAGTCCCCAGCAGAGTTATTGGCTTTGAATGTTTGAACCAGCAGTCTATTGGATGAGCGAGGTGGCCTCAGGTTACTCTAGGGGCTGATGATATTATTAAATGCAGGCATATTTTCAGGATGGTTGAGAAGTTTATGAGCCACAATAAGCTGGTTGTACTGGAATAGGCTAGGCAATTCTAGCCACCTTAGCACAGACATTTAGTCTCTGGCTGGAATCAGAACTGTAAGATACAATCTTTATGGCCTAAAACAGGTAATTTAATTTCAGGATATTTTTCTAAAAGTTAGCTGGGGCTGAGCTTAACCTCTTCTTTTCCAGTCCTCTGTTAAAACGGATCCCCTTCAGTTAACCGAAATGCCACAATGCCGAAACACAAATCACCGACACCAACAGACCGACAACACAAAATACCGACAATACACACAACCATACATGCACTAACCGTAACCCAAACCCTAACCCTAAGGTCCGACACAACCGCACACTTACCCTACCCGCACCCTAACCCTAACTCACTTAACCCACCCCTAAACCCACAGTCCGTCACTATCGCACACACACCCTACCTGCACCCTAACCCTAACTCACTTAACCCACCCCTAAACCCACAGTCAGTCACTATCGCACACACACCCTACCTGCACCCTAACCCTAACTCACTTAACCCACCCCTAAACCCACAGTCCCTCACTATCGCACACTTACCTGTCCGCTCCCTAACACTAAATCCCTCACTCTATCGCACACTTACCGAGTCCGTCGGGTTCTCACCTTGTCGGTCATCTGCGTTGTCGGTGATTTCGGCCCGTCGGATTCCTTGTTGGTCTAGTGAGCTTTTGGGCATCTAAAGGTGATCCGTTAAAACACATGCATTTAATAAGTTACAATACAGTCAGAACCCAATGTCGGTACATATTTTTAACACAAGCAGCTTTAAAAATACATTTTTAACACATGCATCTGTACAAATCAGTTTGAAATACAAATGACACAGAACTATTTACAAAATTCCAGCTAGCTCTGCTGGTATATGTTACACATCCACTGCCCTACTTCTCCTGGCATAGCTGGTAATACTTCACATTGTCACATCTCTCCCCCCTTTGAAGACTCAAGCTAGTTTTTAAGTGACCCTTGAGTAGCATTGCATGAGAGGAATGAGCCTGTCCGGGAATACAAGAACCCATACCCTGTCTTGAGAACCCATCTGCATTGTCATTACTGAACCCATTACAGTGCTGCACTGTCATGTCATATGCCTGTAATCCTAGGCTCCACCTTAGTAACTTGACATGTTGCTGGCTGACTCGATGTAGCCATTGATCCCCTTCAGACTCCTTCTGCCTTCTACTGCAAATATTTTATTTATTTATTTATTTTACATTTGTTAACCGGGCTAGTCCAGCTGGATACATGTCCATTTTCAGTGGAGGCCCGAGGAGAAAAGCTCCGCTACAATATTAAATAAACATATTAAAAAAGACTAGTATATTTTTAAAATATTTAGAATTAAGCTAAAGTAAAATGAAACATAAAAAGGACCAAGGTATGATAGAGGAAACAACCAAATTGAAACTACTGCAGTTAAGTATGGCATAAAGCTACACTTCTAGCATGGACAGAGATTAAGTTAATGTTACATACACAGTTGCAATATAAGGAAGGTTAAAGAATAAGTTCTTATTGTGAGTGAAAAAAGAGCAGTCAAGTTAGGAAAGGAGGTTAATTTGCTAGAGAGAGGGAGTAAGAAGAACTGGGTTTAGAGGGAAAAATATAGTAAGGGAATAAAGGAAAGGTAAAGAAAGAAGAAGAAAAAGGATTAGTCAGGGGTATGGCAAGAGCATAGCCAGTGGTTTGAAAGGAATAGTTTTAGGTTAGTTTTGAATAGTGGGAGAGATGTAATGGAAGTAAGGTCATTAGGTAGTTGGTTCCATATTTTACCCACTGAGTTGGAAAATAAGGTGTCACCTGCTAAGTTTTTGGATGATGTAGTATGAATCAATATCTTGTTGGATGAGCGTAGGCTGCTCAGATTGTTGTAGGGCTTAATTAGGGTGGATAGCATAGGAGTGTTATCGGGTGGTAAAGGCGTTGGGCAATAGTAAGTTGGTTGAAGGTTATTAGTTGAGGTAGTTCTAGCCAGCCTAGTTTTTAGGTTTAGACAGTGGTGAGTCCTATATGGAGAGTTTTGGGCAAATCTGGCAATATTGTTATAAGCTGTGGATAGTTTGTTGAGATTATATTTGGAGAGATTAGTATAAATAGGGAAGCATATAGTAGGGTAGATATTAAGTGGGTTCTAGCTATAGTAGTTCTTGCTTCAGGAGTGAGGAAAGTTTTGATTCTATAGAGAGAACCTAGTTTTCTGTTAGTAGATTTGATTGTAGCGTTTATGTGGTTATCAAATTTTAGTTGATTGTCAATTGTAATACCTAAGAGTTTGGTGGTAGGTTCTGGACTGATAAGGGTACCATTATTGGATGTAAGTGTGAAATGTAGGGAGGGAGACAAATGAGTGGGTGTAAAAAGTAGGAGTTTGGTTTTCTTAGGGTTGAGGAGGAGACAATGGTTAGAGAACCAATGCTCAATAGTTGTGAAGGTCTTTTGTGTAATAGAATGTAGTTCAGATTGTGTTGAGGCAGAGCAGATAATGGTGGTGTCATCTGCATATTGAATGCAAGTTGATAGAGGGTGGCTAGATGAAGGTTGTTAATAAAATGGAGAAGAGGGCCTAGAATAGACCCCTGTGGAACCCCTATGGAGGTGGGAAGAAGGTCAGAGAGATGGTTATGCCAGAGCACGGCCTGTTTTCTGTTATCTAGGTAGGATGTGAACCAGTTTATGGCAGGGCTGTCAAGAGAGAGAGATTTTAAACGATGGAGGAGCAGTTGGTGATTGACCATGTCAAATGCTTTTGACAGGTCAACAAAGAATGCTGAGGAGAGTATTTTATTGCGGTTGGTGTTGATAGAGTCAATGAAGGATAGTAAGGCTGTGGAAGTACTATGGAATGGCCGAAAGCCATGTTGACAGTTAGCTAGGAGGTTTTGCTGTAATAAGTGATTTAGTAGCTGCTTGTGGATACATTTCTCCATTATTTTTGCAAGAGGGGATAGTAATGCTATAGGGCGGAAGTTGGAGTATTCCAGAGAGTCTCCACCTTTAAAGAGAGGGATAATATGTGAGATTTTCCAGATAGATGGAACTACACCTTCTTCAATGGTCCTATTAATAAGTATGGAAATGGGGTAGGCAATGGCTTTTGCACCTAGTTGGAGGTATTCAGGCGGGAGGTTGTCAGCTGAGGGGGTGGAAGGTTTTAGTTTCTGAAGCAAGGATGAGATATAAGAGGTTGGTATAGGTTTGAGGTGGAATGGGGGTGGAGTGGGGCTGGGGGTAGGGAGTTTGGAGGTATCAGGGCATTGTTGGTTTGCTAGTTTAAGTATAGTTGAGGTGAAGAAAGTGTTGAAGGCATTGGCAGTTTGTAATGGGCAGTCAGGGGTAGAGCCTAGTGGATTTGGTGTGGCCATTTTGCCAGGGGACATTAGCATATTAATAGCAGTCCAAAATTTTTTAGGTTGATGAAGGGATGATTGTTGTAGCTGAGTGTAGAAGTTCTTTTTGTCTTGCAGGATAGCTTTTTTGGTGATGTTTCTTTTTTGCCTAAAAGCTAGCTGATCAGTTGTGTTTTTAGAGGTTCGCCATTTTGCCCATGTTTTATTTCTGCTAAGGATTAGTTTCCTAGTATTGTTTGAGAGCCATTGGGCTGATTTGGATTTGATTCTTATTGTACGCATAGGGGCATGATGTTCAAGTATAGCTAGAAAAGTATTATTGAAGTAACTAACAGCATCATCTAAAGGGAGAGACGTAAGAGGTGACCAGTTAATTTTCATAAGTTCATTTTGAAAGAGATTGGGGTCGAACAATTTTTTGCAACGAGATGTTCTGACTAAGTTAGGGATGGTAAGATTAGTCTTATGCCTGATAATGTATGTTAGTGAGTGGTCACTAAGGTCATCGGGGAGAGTTCCTGTTGTATACATTTGGTGTGGTCTATTTGTAAGTATCCAGTCAAGTAAGCTTTCCTTATTATTAAGTTTATTTATCCTTGTAGGGGAGTTAATGGTTTGAGAGAAGCCATGTAGGTTTAAGAAGATAGAAGGATTGGTTTGTTTGCATAAATTCCAGTCAATGTTAAAGTCTCCTAAGATAATTGTTTCCTGAAGGTGATTTAGAGAAAGCCAATTTAATAGGTCTTCTAATATAGTGGGGTTTTTCCCTGGGGGAAGATATGTACAGACAATATTAATTGTTTTTTGAGGGTTTAGCTGTAGTTTAGAAATAATAATCTCAGCATTTTTTTCTAATGGTAGGTTACATGTTGCTTTACTAATGAGCATTTCGCTTCTATAGAGAATTGCAACACCGCCACCTTTTTTCTTTAAGCGGTCCTGTCTGAGGATGTTATAGCCTTGGGGGGTGACTTCATTATCTTTTATAGAAGGTTTAAGCCATGTTTCTGTTAGGCAGAGGATGTCAAACTGTTGAACATCTAGCAAATACTTAATACCAGGCCTTCCCTATCATGGTAAGGCTTCATCGTGTTAACATAATACAATTTATGTTCCTGCCTCCTGCCTAGCAGTTCTGCCATGTAGTTAACATCCCTGACCTTCCTTACCACTTTGAAAGGTTCCTCTCAAGCTGCCTGCAGCTTGTTGTGTCTGACAGGAATAAGAACCATAACATGTTGTCCCACAGCTTACTCTTGGACTCCAGCATTCCTGCCATACCAGACCTTTTACTGCTGTTGGGCTCCTGCCAGGTTTTCCTGGGCCAAGCCCATGAGCTCCCTAAGCCTTATCCTGATGTTTAGGACATATAACACAACAGACTCCTTGTGGGATTCACACTCACTCTCCCACTCATCACAAAATCAAATCTAAAGACCCCCTCACCATATGCCCCTACAGAATATCAAAGGGTAAAACATCTGTGGATTCTTGGGGTATCTCTCTGTATGAAAACAGCAGCTGGGGCTACTATTAGTCCCCTTCTCTCTTAAACTAGTCTGCAAATGCATATAGCATGGTCTTTAGGGTATTATTTATTTATTTATTTATTTATTTATTTATTTGTCATGTGTTAGCTGGATTAGTCCAACTGAGCCAATGGCCCATTTTCAGTGGAGACCTGAGGAGAAAAGCTCCAATACAAAACAATACAAATATTTATGAAACTTAAATTTGAGTTTAGCAAGAAGAATACATAATAAGACATCAAATAAAAATGGTAAGAAGTCTAGATCAAAAGTTAAATACAAGTGATGATTCCATTTAGAATTAGATACAGAATTTATATACAAATGATGATACAAGTTATGTAACATAAAATTGAGGCTATTTATATAAACTGTAGATGGAACAATGAACTACAGAAGATCTACATAATGATTCTATGTAGGGTCCTGGCAAGGGCAGGACCATGAGTTGGACAGGAAGTTCTGTAGCTCTTTTTCGATACTGTTAGCGTGTTTGATGTTTCTAATATTAGAAGGGAGGTTGTTCCAGGCTTGTGACATGGAGTATTTGTATAAGAGTTTGCCAAAGTTTTTGTTGAGTTTGTAAATTTCTAGTAGTTGTTTGTCTGAGTTGCGGAGTGAGCGATTTGGGGTATAGAAGGATACTAGAGAGGAGAGGAGAGGGAGGTGGTGGGAGGGTAGAGTTTAACCTCTCCACAAGACCATTAGTCTGGGGGTAGTAGGGGGCTGTCTTTAGGTGCTTCACCCCACAGTGTTTTAACAGACAAGCAAGCAGGCCTCATATTAAATTGACACCTCTATCAATCAGTATTTCTCTCAGGAAACCTACCCTGCGAATATTTCTAATGAGGCGTTTGCCAACTTTTTTGCCTCGATGGAGGACAGAGCAACTGCCTCAGGGTATCTAGCAGCATAATCTACTTCCACCAGTATATACGCCTTCCCTAGGGAACTTGGGGCACTGAAAGGCCCCACAATATCCATAGCTACCCTCTAAAATGGTTCCTGAATCACAGGCAAAGGCATCAAAGGAGCCTTGACCATGTTTCCTGCCTTGCCTACTTTTTGGCACTGCCCACAGGTCTGGCAGTACCCTGTTACATCCCCTGCAATACCAGGCCCATAAAAGTTCTGCATAATATATCTCTTTGTATGCTTTATGCCCATATGACCTCCAAAAGGAATGTCATGGGCTATGGCTGCATGTGCCAGATGGAAGGCTCTAGGTACTACCAACTGCTGTATTACCTCACCATCTACCCCTCCATCAGGTGTCCACTCTCTATACAGTAACCCTTTGTTCAGTATAGAGACTCCCCTTTTCCTTGAGAATCGGGTGCCTCCCTAGCTACCTCCCTCAAGCTTCTTAGTGTAGGGTCTGAGAGCTGAGCCTTTCTCAACTCTGTCTTTGTGACCCTTCCCAGCTACACATCTACATGAAGTTTGATATCCTATGACAGTGGTACCTTATTGCCAGCCTGGGTACTACGACTCACCTCTGCCTTTGTAGTCACTCTGTCCAAAGGAACATCAGTACCTATCAGCAGCTGTGGCTCACCTTCAGGCTCACTGCTACAGGGTAGCTCCCTCTGTGAAATAGCCACCTCACAGCCCTGGATTCAGATGTGGGGTCTGTCTGGGTCTCTCCAGGCTAACAAACCCGCATGCCTGTCTCCAAGCCTGACTGCATGTAACTGCATGCACACAAGGTACTACATTATCAACATCATTCCCTGTCAGGACATCTACAGGGATATCCTCAAGCACACCTTCTTGCTTGCTTTCTTTTCCACCCTCCCAGTCAAGGTGAACGCTGGTCAAAGGGATTTGAAATGGGGTCCCTACTAAAGCTCTGACTGGAGTGGACCGCCCAAGCAAGTATTGCTCCTGTTTAACCACTTCAGGCTTCACAATGGTTATGTCAGATGTTGTATCTCCCTTAGCAGTGGCCTGTAATCCATCCACTAAGATCAGATATAAACTCTGGAAATGCTGCACATCCACAAGGCAAATGGCTCAAGAGTCACTGACTCTAGGGATCTCAACCTAGCTTGTGAGATTAACAGAGATTGTGTGTATAGAGTAATATTGGTGGATTCTAATAACAGAAGTCTTGAGTAGTCTTTATGGTTGAAATTTTCTGAAAAGGGTAGTTATTGGTTCATACATTTTGTTTCATTGCTTATTAAAAAATGTTTAAAACTACAAATTTAAAACACTTTCTAACAAGTGGTGCTGTACTATACAAGGAATATAATTCAGTGCAATCAGGAAGGTGACTCAAAGAACAAATACATGTATGCATGGCCCTAAAAAATGTGTGCAAGGAGTCTGTTTTGAAAACAGCCCAAAGGTAAACTTAATTCTTCACTGGCCAGATGCCTTTTCTATGACTGTGGGTTTTCATGCCATTTCAATAAATGAGTTTTTCCATTTCAATGAATGTGAGTTTCAAGGGCAGAGATGTTTACTGCCTATGCTAAGTCTGTTTCCATTGCAATATTGTATTGTTTAGCAAATGGCTACCTGTATTTGTGCTACTTCATTTTAATATCTGTAATCACTGTAGAAGCAAATAAGAGAACAGTATGCATGGTAACTGGTGAGAAATAACCAAATAATGGAACACTGGAAAGGCTGAGGAGGGGGCTGCTGCTGGGGGGAGGGGGTTGCTGCATGAGGGGCTGCTCGGGGGGTACAGTCTATTACCCTGCCTAGGGCCCTATTTGACTGTGATCCGGCTCTGGTATTTAAAGTAGAAAATACTATGTAGAGGTAGTTGTAGTTAAAGATACCTTGTAATGTAGTTATTCTTCTTATGCATTTAAATAATTTAAGGAAATGACTAGAGTGCCTTTCTTCGGGAGTGACCCTGTGGGTGTGGCTCAAGTAAGGGTGTTTCATGACTATGGTGTGGGTGTGGCTTAAGGGACGCCAGAAGACTACTTCGGCTAGTGTGCCATTTCGGCTAAGGCCAGCCCTGAGCATGTCAGTTCTGATGAAGTCCCTTTTGATTTTAAGTGGGATAAAATGTATATATATATATATATATATATATATATATATATATATATATATATATATATATATATATATATATATATAGATATATATATATGTTTAAGTGGGATAAAATGTATATATATATATATATATATATATATATATATATATATATATATATATATAAAGTTTGGAATGCTAAACTGTTTTCAAATTGTTTTTAAAACATTAAAGTGGATTTTTGACATCACTTGGTGGTCATTTGGTCCACTTCGTCCTATGCGTGGTGGACTCCAGAAAATTTTTTTTTTTGCATTCTTGACAAAGGTAATTCTTTCTTTTCATTAAGCTTTGCTTGATTAGCTGCTGCCTAAAATAACTTCAGAATTTCTCCCTAAATACTTTATCCTTAAATCATCAGGGTTTATTTTATTAGTTTCCCATTAAGTGTTTGGCAGTGACCGCTACAGAAGCAGGGATCGTGACTTGACATTTTTCCCGCAAAAGCACCATTAATATTTCAGCAGTGCCCAGTTACACACATGGCAGCTAGTTTGCAGTGACAAGTACTGATCCCAGAGTTGCAAATAAGATATTGCTGACATTACTTTATATTCTCACTGCAACTGAATAATCAATAAAAAAGGGCCTGCCGTCATGGATATGAACTTGCACACTATATGCATTATCATCTGGGTGTATATGGGGATCCTGAGGCAGTGTAGAAATTGACTCATGTATACTGACAACCAATTATTTCTCAAACAAACTGTTAAGATGTGTGAGTGATGTATTTACACAATGTCATTGGAGGCACTCCTAATGCCAGTCAGGTTGTCAGAAGTACACATGCTGCACCCATACACACAGTTCAAAGCAGACACATAGACCCACATATACTGAGGCAATTAAATGCCTAAACCCCAAAGACCTGCTAGATGAAGTACACGTAACAAATACTCTCATCATCCCTAAATGTTTTCTTTCAAAACAATACTGACATCAACATATATAGTCACATCTCATGGAGTCTATTTCTAAGCACATAAGGCAAGCCATCATACAATCCAACATTCTGGCCATTGGCGACTCTATTGTGAGGCACAATGATGGTCCACTCACCAAGCTGAGTAAAGAGAAAGTCATGGTCTGTTGCTTATCAGGGGTCAGGATCCACCACATTATTTAGTTAGTTGGTTAGTTAGTTGGTTAGTTAGTTAGTTGACATTTGTTTACCAGCAAAGTCTGACTGGGCCAGAAACTGCTCGTTTTCATTGGAGGCCAGGGGAGAAAATCTCCACACGTACAATCTTTCAAAAATCAAGTACAGATATTTTAAATCTCAAAGTATCATGTTACATGACAGAACATCAAGTACAGACATTTTAAATCATAAAGTATCATGTGTGACATCCCCTCTCTGGGCCAGTTATCAAGGAGCCTGAATCCTCACCACTGACATTGGAGAGGAATGTTCACTTGAAACAAAAATAGATACACACAGTATTTCCAGATGCAGCTCTCTGCATCAAGCACAATTTGCCTTAAGAGCACAAAGGGAACACACACAGTCCGGGTCTGGATTTCTCTCTCTGTCTCCCTCCAGGTCAACACTAAGACTCCCCACTGGCACAACTATAGACTTGAGTCCTCAACTGAGTGTCCAAACTAAGTCCTGCACCCTCTCTGTGAAAAGAGAGATTTGTGTCCCTGCTCCAAGCAATTGACTCACACACTCTTTGAGATTTGATTTTCACACACACACACACACACACACACACACACACACACACACACACACACACACACACACACACACACACACATACACACACCTGGGAAAGGCTGGCACAGATTTACTAGCTATGCCCCCTTCTCCTCAGACTATATGGTAGTTACTGCCACCAGGTACTCCAAAGCCAGCTATTCTAAGGCTCTTACAAGGGTACCCAATTATAATGAGTGAAATTAATATTAATATAAATGGTAGAATTTGACCAATGCAGTGAGGCTTTCAGGAATGGCCAAAAAGTCACCAAACAGATATGAGTACTCGCAAAGGTTAAAATAGTCTCTGAAGGATCAGCAATACTGAAAAGTTTAAATATATGTAATAACAAATAAAAAAAACATGAAGTACTAAATATCTATTTAGAATAAACACCAGAGTTTCAATCACAGGGAATATTAAAATAACGCAGATGAATAGATTTACACAGATACATAAAATGGTACTTAACTAATCTCACTATATTTTCCTGACTCATCTAAAGAATTACTATTCCCTGGTCACTTACTAGAGCAAGGCAAGATAAAGTAGGTGAGGGGTCCTTCTTTGTCAGGTTCCAAAAACACAATGGTCTGAGACTTCAGTCTCATCTAGTATTAAGCCAATCATTTTTGTGATGGATTACAGAATGACATCACATACATCTGGTCATCTGACTTCTGGTTGCCATTCTACACCCATTGCTAGAAACTGAACCAGAATTTAGCAGAGAGATTTATCTATTTGTTTATTTTACATTTCTTGACCAGGATAGTCCGACTGGATACATGTCCATTTTCAGCAGAGGCCCGGGGAGAAAAGCTCCAAGGCAAAAACATGCAGTAAAGTCGTAAAATAATTGCATTTGACAGTTATATTACATACATTGATAGAGCAAGTAAGTTTTGCAGTCTCTCACATTTTTAAAATCACTTGAGTAAATAGACAGAAACAATTTATATCATAGTAAGTAAGTTGCAGAGAAAGAGCTAATCAGAATTAGAACAGGGACATATCCAGTGAGTTTTAAAGTATAGCTTAAGACTTTTTTGGAATAGAGTTAGAGAGGATTCTATAGTAAGATCTCCTGGTAATGAGTTCCATGGTTTGCCAGCATATTTAGCAAACAGGGAGTCCCCAGCAGAGTTATTGGCTTTGAATGTTTGAACCAGCAGTCTATTGGATGAGCGAGGTGGCCTCAGGTTACTCTAGGGGCTGATGATATTATTAAGTGCAGGCATATTTTCAGGATGGTTGAGAACTTTATGAGCCACAATAAGCTGGTTGTACTGGAATAGGCTAGGCAATTCTAGCCACCTTAGCACAGACATTTAGTCTCTGGCTGCAATCAGAACTGTAAGATACAATCTTTATGGCCTAAACCAGGTAATTTAATTTCAGGATATTTTTCTAAAAGTTAGCTGGGGCTGAGCTTAACCTCTTCTTTTCCAGTCCTCTGTTAAAACACATGCATTTAATAAGTTACAATACAGTCAGGACCCAATGTTGGTACATTTTTTAACACAAGCAGCTTTACAAATACATTTTTAACACAAGCATCTGTACAAATCGGTTTGATATACAAATGACATAGAATTATTTATAAAATTCCAGCTAGCTATGCTGGTGTATGTTACACATCCACTGCCTTACTTCTCCTGGCATAGCTGGTAATACTTCACATTGTCACATCTCTCCCCCCTTTGAAGACTCAAGCTAGCTTTTAAGTGACCGTTGAGTAGCATTGCATGAGAGGAATGAGCCTGTCTGGGAATACAAGAACCCATACCCTGTCTTGAGAACCCATCTGCATTGTCATTGCTGAACCCATTACAGTGCTGCACTGTCATGTCATAGGCCTGCAGTCCTAGGCTCCATCTTTGTAACTTGACATGTTGCTGGCTGGCTCGATGTAGCCATTGATCCCCTTCAGACTCCTTCTGCCTTCTACTGCAAATACTTAATACCAGGCCTTCCCTGTCATGGTAAGGTTTCATCGTGTTAACATAGTACAATTTATGTCCCTGCCTCCTGCCTAGCAGTTCTACCATGTAGTTAACATCCCTGACCTTCCTTACCACTTTGAAAGGTTCCTCCCAAGCTGCCTGCAGCTTATTGTGTCTGACAGGAATAAGAACCATAACCTGTTGTCCCACAGCTTACTCTTGGACTCCAGCATTCCTGCCATACCAGACCTTTTACTACTGTTGGGCTCCTGCCAGGTTCTCCTGGGCCAAGCCCATGAGCTCCCTAAGCCTTATCCTGATGTTTAGGGCATATAACACAACAGACTCCTTGTGGGATCCACACTCACTCTCCCACTCATCACAAAATCAAATCTAAAGACCCCCTCACCATATGCCCCTACGGTATATCAGAGGGTAAAAAAATCTGTGGATTCTTGGGGTATCTCTCTGTATGAAAGCAGCATCTGGGACAATTATTAGTCCCCTTCTCTCTTAAACTGGTCTGCAAATGCATATAGCATGGTCTTTATGGTATGATTTATTTATTTATTTGACATTTGTTAGCTGGGTTAGTCGAACAGAGCCAATGGCCCATTTTCAGTGGAGACCTGAACAGAAAAGCTCTAATACAAAACAATATAAATATTTATGAAACTTAAATTTGAGTTTAGCAAGAAGAATACATAATAAGACATCAAATAAAAATGGTAACAAGTCTAGATCAAAAGTTAAATACAAGTGATGATTCCATTTAGAATTAGATACAGAATTTATATACAAATGATGATACAAGTTGTGTAACATAAACATGAGGCTATTTATATAAACTGTAGATGGAACAATGAACTACAGAAGATCTACATAATGATTCTATGTAGGGTCCTGGTAAGGGCAGGACCATGAGTTGGACAGGAAGTTCTTTAGCTCATTTTCGATACTGTTAGCGTGTTTGATGTTTCTAATATTAGAAGGGAGGTTGTTCCAGGCTTGTGACAATAAGTTTTTGTATAAGAGTTTGCCAATGTTTTTGTTGGGTTTGTAAATTTCTAGTACTTGTTTTTCTGAGTTGCAGAGTGAGCGATTTGGGGTATAGAAGGATACTAGAGAGGAGAGGAGAGGGAGGTGGAAGGAGGGTAGAGTTTAACCTCTCCACAAGACCATTAGTCTGGGGGTAGTAGGAGTCTGTCTTTAGGTGCTTTACCCCACAGTGTTTCCACAGACAAGCAAGCAGGCCTCATATGAAATTGACACCTCTATCTGTCAGTATTTCTCTCAGGAAACCTACCCTGCTGAAAACCTCTAATGAGGCGTTTGCCACCTTCTTTGCCTCGATGGAGGACAGAGCAACTGCATCAGGGTATCTAGCAGCATAATCTACTTCCACCAGTATATACGCCTTCCCTAGGGAACTTGGGGCACTGAGAGGCCCCACAATATCCATAGCTACCCTCTAAAATGGTTCCTGAATCACAGGCAAAGGCATCAAAGGAGCCTTGACCTTGTTTCCTGCCTTGCCTACTTTTTGGCACTGCCCACAGGTCTGGCAGTACCCTGTTACATCCCCTGCAATCCCAGGCCCATAAAAGTTCTGCATAATACATCTCTTTGTATGCTTTATGCCCATATGACCTCCAAAAGGAATGTCATAGGCTATGGCTAGAAGTGCCAGATGGAAGGCTCTAGGTACTACCAACTGCTGTATTACCTCACCCTCTAGCCCTCCATCAGGTGTCCACTCTCTATACAGTAACCCTTTGTTCAGTATAGAGACTCCCCTTTTCCTTGAGAATCAGGTGCCTCCCTAGCTACCTCCCTCAAGCGTCTTAGTGTAGGGTCTGAGAGCCGAGCCTTTCTCAACTCTATCTTTGTGACTCTTCCCAGCTACACTTCTACATGAAGTTTGATATCCTATGACAGTGGTACCTTATTGCCAGCCTGGGTACTACGACTCACCTCTGCCTTTGTAGTCACTCTGTCCAAAGGAACATCAGCACCTATCAGCAGCTGTGGCTCACCTTCAGGCTCACTGCTACAGGGTAGCTCCCTCCACAAAATAGCCTCCTCACAGCCCTGGATTCAGGTGTGGGGTCTGTCTGGGTCTCTCAAGGCTACCAAACCTGCATGCCTGTCTCCAACCCTGACTGCATGTAACTGAATGCACACAAGGTACTACATTATCAAAATCATTCTCTGTCAAGACATCTACAGGGATATCCTCAAGCACACCTTCTTGCTTGCTTTCTTTTCCACCCTCCCAGTCAAGGTGAACCCTGGCCAAAGGGATTTGAAATAGGGTCCCTCCTAAAGCACTGACTGGAGTGGACCGCCCAAGCAAGTATTGCTCCTGTTTAACCACTTCAGGCTTCACAATGGTTATGTCAGAGGCTGTGTCTCTCTAAGCAGTGGCCTGTCATCCATCCACTAAGATCAGATATAAACTCTGGAAATGCTGCACATCCACAAGTCAATTGGCTCAAGAGTCACTGACTCTAGGGATCTCAACCTAGCTTGTGAGATTAACAGAGATTATGTGTATGGAGTAATATTGGTGGATTGTAATGACAGATGTCTTGAGGGGTCTTTTATGGCTGAAATTTGCTGAAAAGGGCAGTTATTGGTTCATACGTTTTGTTTCATTGCTTATTAAAAAATGTTTAAAACTACAAATTTAAAACACTTTTTAACAAGTAGTGCTGTACTATACAAGGAATGTAATTTAGTGCAATCAGGAAGGTGAATCAAAGAATGAATACACATATCCATGGCCCTAAAAAATGTGTGCAAGGAGTCTGTTTTGAAAACAGCCCAAAGGTAAACTTAATTATTCACTGGCCAGATGCATTTTCTATGAATGTGGGTTTTCATGCCATTTCAGTCAATGAGCTTTTCCATTTCAATAAATGTGAGTTTCAAGGGCAGAGAAGTTTACTACCTATGCTAAGTCTGTTTTAATTGCGAGACGGTATTGTTTAGCAAATGGCTACCTGTGTTTGTTCTATTTTATTTTAATATCTGTAATCACTGTAGAAGCAAATAAGAGAACAGTATGCATGGTAACTGGTGAGAAATAACCAAATAATGGAACACTGGAATGGCTGAGGAGGGTGCTGCTGCTGGGGGGAGGGGGTTGCTGCATGAGGGGCTGCTCGTGATGGGGGGTAGTCTATTTCCCTGCCTAGGGCCTTATTTGACCGTGATCCGGCTCTGGTATTTAAAGTAGAAAATATTATGTAGAGGTAGTTGTAGTTAAAGATACCTTGTAATGTAGTTATTCTTCTTATGCATTTAAATAATTAAAGGAAATGACTGGAGTGGCTTTCTTGGGGAGTGACCCTGTGGGTGTGGCTCAAGTAAGGGTGTTTCATGACTATGGTGTGGGTGTGGCTTAAAGTTTGGAATGCTAAACTGTTTTCAAATTGTTTTTAAAACATTAAAGTGGATTTTTGACATCACTTGGTGGTCATTTGGTCCAGTTCGTCCTATGCGTGGTGGACTCCAGAAACATTTTTTTTGCATTCTTGACAAAGGTAATTTTTTCTTTTCATTAAACATTGCTTGATTAGCTGCTGCCTAACATAACTTCAGAATATCTTCCTAAATACTTTATCCTTGAATCATCAGGGTTTATTTTATTAGTTTCCCATTACGTGTTTGCCAGTGCCCGCTACAAAAGCAGGGATCGTGACTTGACACTTTTCCTGCAAAAGCACCCTTAATATTTCAGCAGTGCCCAGTTACACACATGGCAGCTAGTTTGCAGTAACAAGCACTGATCCCAGAGTTGCAAGTAAGATATTGCTGACATTACTTTATATTGTCACTGCAACTGTCTAATCAATAAAAAAGGGCCTGTCGTCATGGATATGAACTTGCCCACTATCTGCATTACCATCTGGGTGTATATGGGGATCCTGAGGCAATGTAGAAATTGACTCATGTATACTGACAACCAATTATTTCTCAAACAAACTGTTAAGATGTGTGGGAGATGTATTTACACAATGTCATTGGAGGCACTCCTAATGCCAGTCAGGTTGTCAGTAGTACACACACTGCACCCATAGACACAGTTCAAAGCAGACACATAGTCCCATATATACTGAGGCAATTAAATGCCTAAACCCCAAAGACCTGTTAGATGAAGCACACATAACAAATACTCTCATCACCCCTGAATGTTTTCTTTCAAAACAACACTGACATCAACATATATAGTCACATCTCATGGAGTCTCTATTTCTAATCACATAAGGCAAGCCACCATGCAATCCTACATTCTGGCCATTGGCGACTCTATTGTGAGACACAATGATGGTCCATTCACCAAGCTGAGTAAAGAGAAAATCATGGTCTGTTGCTTATTATGGGTCAGAATCCACCACATTATTGAATTAGTTGGTTAGTTAGTTGGTTAGTTAGTTAGTTGACATTTGTTTACCAGGAGAGTCTGACTGGGCCAGCAAATGCCCGTTTTCATTGGTGGCTTGGGGAAAAAATCTCCACACCTACAATCTTTCAAAAATCAAGTACAGATATTTTAAATCACAAAGGATCATGTTACATTACAGAATATCAAGTACAGACATTTTAAATCACAAGGTATCATGTGTGACATCCCCTGTCTGGGACAGTTATCAAGGAGCCTGAATCCTCACCACTGACATTGGTGAGGAATGTTCACTTGGAACAAAAATAGATACACACAGTATTTCCAGATGTAGCTCTCTGCATCAAGCACAATTTGCCTTAAGAGCACACAGGGAACACACACAGTCCGGGTCTGGATTTCTCTCTCTGTCTCCCTCCAGGTCAACACTAAGACTCCCCACTGGCACAGCTATAGACTTGAGTCCTTAACTGAGTGTCCAAACTAAGTCTTGCACCCTCTCTGTGAAAAGAGGGCTTTGTGTCCCGGCTCCAAGCAATTGACACACACACTCTTTGAGATTTGATTTTCTCACACACACACACACACACACACACACACACACACACACACACACACACACACACACACACACACACACACACACATACACACACCTGGGAAAGGCTGGCACAGATTTACTAGCTATGCCCCCTTCTGCTCAGACTATAAGGTAGTTACTGCCACCAGGTACTCCAAAGCCAGCTATTCTAAGGCTCTTACAAGGGTACCCAATTATAATGAGTGAAATTAATATTAATACAAATGATAGTGTTTGACCATGCAGTAAGGCTTTCAGGAATGGCCAAAGAGTCACCAAACAGATATGAGTACTCTCAAAGGTTAAAATAATATCTGAAGGATCAGCCACACTGAAACGTTTAAATATATGTAATAAATAAAAAACATGAAGTACTAAATATCTATTTATAATAAACACCAGAGTTTCAATCACAGGAAATATTAAACTAACACAGATGAACAGATTCACACAGATACATAAAATGGTACTTAACTAATCTCACTATATTTTCCTGACTCATCTAAAGAATTACTATTCCCTGGTCACTTACGGCAAGATAAAGTAGGTGAGGGGTCCTTCTTTGTCAGGTTCCAAAAACACAATGTTCTGAGACTTCAGTCTCATCTAGTATTAAACCAGTCATTTTTGTGATGGATTACAGAATGACATCACATACATCTGGTCATCTGACTTCTGGTTGCCATTCTACACTCATTGCTAGAAACTGAACCAAAATTTAGCAGATATGTTTATTTATGTATTTGTTTATTTTACATTTCTTGACCAGGATAGTCCGACTGGATACATATTCATTTTCAGCAGAGGCCCGGAGAGAAAAGCTCCAAGGTAAAAACATGCAGTAAAGTCATAAAATAATTGCATTTGACTGTTGTATTGCATACACTGATAGAGCAAGTGAGTTTTGCAGTCTCTCACATTTTTAAAATCACTTGAGTAAATAGACAGAAAAAAATTATATCATAGTAAGTAAGTTATAGAGAAAGAGCTAATCAGGATTAGAACTGAGACATATCCAGTGAGTTTTAAAGTATAGCTTAAGACTTTTTTGAATAGAGTTAGAGAGGATTCTAGAGTAAGATCTCCTGGTAATGAGTTCCATCATTTGCAACAGAATTAGCAAACAGGGAGTCCCCAGTAGAGTTATTGGCTTTGAATGTTTGAACCAGCAGTCTATTGGATGAGCGAGGTGGCCTCAGGTTACTCTAGGGGCTGATGATATTATTAAGTGCAGGCATATTTTCAGGATGGTTGAGAATTTTATGAGCCACAATAAGCTGGTTGTACTGGAATAGGCTAGGCAATTCTAGCCACCTTAGCACAGTCATTTAGTCTCTGGTTGCAATCAGAACTGTAAGATACAATCTTTATGGCCTAAACCAGGTAATTTAATTTCAGGATATTTTTCTAAAAGTTAGCTGAGACTGAACTTAACCTCTTCTTTTCCAGTCCTCTGTTAAAACACATGCATTTAATAAGTTACAATACAGTCAAGACCCAATGTTGGTACATTTTTTAACACAAGCAGCTTTACAAACACATTTTTAACACAAGCATCTGTACAAATTAGTTTGATATACAAATGACATAGAATTATTTACAAAATTCCAGCTAGCTATGCTGGTGTATGTTACACTTCTCCTGGAATAGCTGGTAATGCTTCACATTGTCACATCTCTCCCCCCTTTGAAGACTCAAGCTAGTTTTTAAGTGACCCATGAGTAGCATTGCATGAGAGAAATGAGCCTGTCTGGGATTACAAGAACCCATACCCTGTCTTGAGAACCCATCTGCATTGTCATTGCTGAACCCATTACAGTGCTGTACTGTCATGTCATATGCCTGTTATCCTGGGCTCCACCTTAGTAACTTGACATGTTGCTGGCTGGCCGAATATAGCCATTGATCTCCTTCAGACTCCTTCTGCCTTCTACTGCAAATACTTAATACCAGGACTTCCCTATCATGGTAAAGTTTCATTGTGTTAACATAGTACAATGTATGCCCCTGCCTCATGCCTAGCAGTTCTACCATGTAGTTAACATCACTGACCTTCCTTACCACTTTGAAAGGTTCCTCCCAAGCTGCCTGCAGCTTGTTGTATCTGACTGGAATAAGAACTATAACCTGCTGTCCCACAGCATTCTCTTGGACTCCAGCATTCCTGCCATACCAGACATTTTACTGCTGTTGGGCTCCTGCCAGGTTCTCCTGGGCCAAGCCCATGAGCTCCCTAAGCCTTATCCTGATGTTTAGGACATATAACGCAACAGACTCCTTATGGGATTCACACTCCCACTCATCACAAAATCAAATCTAAAGATCCCCTCACCATATGCCCCTACAGCATATCAAAGGGTTAAAAAAATCTGTGGATTCTTGGGGTATCTCTCTGTATGAAAACAGCAGTTGGGGCAAATATAAGTCCCCTTCTCTCTTAAACTGGTCTGCAAATGCATGTAGCATGGTCTTTAGGGTATTATTTATATTTTTATTTATTTGTCATGTGTTAGCTGGGTTAGTCCAACTGAACCAATGGCCCATTTTCAGTGGAGACCCGAGGAGAAAAGCTCCAGTACAAAACAATACAAATATTTATGAAACTTAAATTTGAGTTTATCAAGAAGAATAAGTAATAAGACATCAAATAAAAATGGTAAGAAGTCTAGATCAAAAGTTAAATACAAGTGATGATTCCATTTAGAATTAGATACATAATTTATATACAAATGATGATACAAGTTATGTAACATAAAATTGAGGCTATTTATATAAATTGTAGATGGAACAATAAACTACAGAAGATCTACATAATGATTCTATGTAGGGTCCTGGCAAGGGCAGGACCATGAGTTGGATAGGAAGTTCTGTAGCTCTTTTTCGATACTGTTATTGTGTTTGATGTTTCTAATATTAGAAGGGAGGTTGTTCCAGGCTTGTGACATGGAGTATTTGTATAAGAGTTTGCCAAAGTTTTTGTTGAGTTTGTAAATTTCTAGTAGTTGTTTGTCTGAGTTGCGGAGTGAGCGATTTGGGGTATAGAAGGATACTAGAGAGGAGAGGAGAGGGAGGTGGAGGGAGGGTAGAGTTTAACCTCTCCACAAGACCATTAGTCTGGGGGTAGTAGGGGGCTGTCTTTAGGTGCTTCACCCCACAGTGTTTCCACAGACAAGCAAGCAGGCCTCATATGAAATTGACACCTCTATCAGTCAGTATTTCTCTCAGGACACCTACCCTGCTGAAAATCTCTAATGAGGCATTTGCCACCTTCTTTGCCTCGATGGAGGACAGAGCAACTGCATCAGGGTATCTAGCAGCATAATCTACTTCCACTAGTATATACTCCTTCCCTAGGGAACTTGGGGCACTCAGAGTCCCCACAATATCCATAGCTACCCTCTGAAATGGTTCCTGAATCACAGGCAAAGGCATCAAAGGAGCCTTGATCTTGTTTCCTGCCTTGTCTACTTTTTCGCACTGCCCACAGGTCTGGCAGTACCCTGTTACATCCCCTGCAATCCCAGGCCCATAAAAGTTCTGCATAATACATCTCTTTGTATGCTTTATGCTCATATGACCTCCAAAAGGAATGTCATGGGCTATGGCTAGAAGTGCCAGATGGAAGGCTCTAGGTACTACCAACTGCTGTATTACCTCACCCTCTTGCCCTCCATCAGGTGTCCACTCTCTATACAGTAACCCTTTGTTCAGTATAGAGACTCCCCTTTTCCTTGAGAATCAGGTACCTCCCTAGCTACCTCCCTCAAGCTTCTTAGTGTAGGGTCTGAGAGCTGAGTCTTTCTCAACTCTATCTTTGTGACCCTTCCCAGCTACACTTCTACATGAAGTTTGATATCCTGTGACAGTGGTACCTTACTGCCAGCCTGGGTGCTACCACTCACCTCTGCCTTTGTAGTCACTCTGTCCAAAGGAACCTCAATACCTATTAGCAGCTGTGGCTCACCTTCAGGCTCACTGCTACAGGGTAGCTCCCTCTGCGAAATAGCCACCTCACAGCCCTGGATTCAGGTGTGGGGTCTGTCTGGGTCTCTCCAGGCTACCAAACCCGCATGCCTGTCTCCAAGCCTGACTGCATGTAACTGCATGCACACAAGGTACTACATTATCAAAATCATTCCCTGTCAAGACATCTACAGGGATATCCTCAAGCACACCTTCTTGCTTGCTTTCTTTTCCACCTTCCCAGTCAAGGTGAACCCTGGCCAAAGGGATTTGAAATGGGGTCCCTCCTAAAGCTCTGACTGGAGTGAACCACCCAAGCAAGTATTGCTCCTGTTTAACCACTTCAGGCTTCACAATGGTTATGTCAGAGGCTGTGTCTCTCTTAGCAGTGGCCTGTCATCCATCCACTAAGATCATATATAAACTCTGGAAATGCTGCACATCCACAAGTCAAATGGCTCAAGAGTCACTGACTCTAGGGATCTCAACCTAGCTTGTGAGATTAACAGATCATGCTGGAGCGACAGATATGTCTCCCAGAGACTTACGCTTCTCTGGAATAGACTCCCTATTCACGTAAAACAGAGCACCTCACTAACCCTATTCAAACACAACATAAATGATTAGATGGGAGACTGCAAATTCACTCCTGGGATGGTACCCATGTCCCTCTTGAAAAGGGGTAGCTGGTGTTGATCACAGATCTTCTGTGTTCATAAATTTGTTCTGCAAACTACCCAAAATTGAACAAATGGGGATACTTGAGATTAACATGGCTAGGCTTATAAAGGCTCAAAAACAGCTAGCCTAGTATCCTCCCATGAACCTATGAACTATGTGGAGGTCAGTTTTAAGATTATCATCTCTTATGACTCCCAATAGTTTGGCATGGTGGAATAATTCAATTTCATTGCCATTTGCCAAAAATATTTTGAAAGATGCTTTGTTAGGTGTGTGCATTTTTGGGTAAAGTGGAGTTTGTTTTTTGGGGGGTTGAGTAGGAGTTGTGCTCTTTTAAGCCAGGTTTCAATGGAGACGACAGCTTACATAATCACTTAGGTCTGTGGACCAGAAGTCATATTCCCCGTGTGTGTAAATAACCTGGGATGTATGTCTCTAGACTATATGAATAGAGACATCATGGAACTCACATAATATGCATCCCAGACTGGTATGAGCCTAGCACTAAGCAGCATTTTAGCTTCTCCAAGGATGATGCCACAATTACGAACACAGATTATTAACTTTAATAATAGGCTTAGCTTCTGGTGTTATGGTTTAAAATTGCAGAGAGCACACTGGTAGTGCTTCTTTTCCAGGCAGCCCAAACTTTCTTTCTCTATGTAATGTTTTTCATGTATCTGTTGTATTAATGAAAACAAATTTGCATTTGAAGCTTTTGACAGTTTTTCTTCTCCAAGTTTTTGTTTTTTTCTTTAATTCTATGTTAATCTTTCTACACTGACAATGATCAGAACTGAACGGTGAATAAACAAGTGAGTGCTGGGCTTCCTTAATTTTTAACTCTGTTTACTTTCAAGAGTAGTAAATTTGCTATGCATTCCATGCTATACTTTTGGATGGGTATCTTGGCTTAGCTTTCAATTATATAATTTTTACAAATGTTAACTTTACCTTTTTGGCAAAAAGTGTGACTCACAACAATTCAACAGCCAACTATATATATATATATATATATATATATATATATATATATATATATATATATATATATGTATGTATCTATAGTTGCATATTAATCTAACTACTGTGTTTCTTCAGTCCCAGTGCCCTACGTCCTTCACTGAGTCTGCTGGCACTCCAATCACTCCTGATCCAATATCCAGATTTGAGCCAGGGCCAGTGGGGATCCTCAGTGGATGGTGCTTGCAATTTTTTTTAACTGGATTTTCTTTTTTTATTCTTATGACCTAACCTGCCCCCCCCCCCCGAGAACCCAGTCGTTATGTCCAAGGGATGGGCATTGCAATGGATACGTGCAGCAGCTCAGTCAAGTACCCACCCTTTCCCACCTATTACCATGCTTCCTAAAAGTGACATCCTCAGCCTCCACCAGTAATCACTGCAGGAGGCTGGGATGTCACCAACATCCACAGGGGTCATTGTAGGAGATGCACATAGGACTAGCCACCCTCAGAGAAATGTGATGCCCATCCCTCCCTGTACCTTCATCATTCACTTGAGCTGCTAATCAAATCCATGTCGGTTGGGCCATAGTCAAGGCTTTATCCCTTTATGCCATCGGAGCAACCTGCATCAGCTTAAAAAAAGTTACTGATGTTCTAGTCTGCTCATTGTAGCTATATTCATTGTACTAATTGTTATGTAAAAATTTCTATGCTAGTCATATTCATTCTGATATAATGTCTATTTTTCATTTTATGTAGGTTTCATGGTGACATTCATATTTCACTTGAAGCACATTTCTGACTGCAGAAAAGTAGAGTTTAAAGAAGACACAGCCCTGAAGATGTACACATTGTTTGACAGTACTGTGATATGATGTATCGCTCATGTTTGTTGTACACACACAAACATATATATAGGTTCATAGGTTTATAGGTTCATAGGTTCATACTAGGCTATCTGCCCTAGGGCATTTATAAGTCTAGCCAGAGTGTGTTTGGCTTTCGCCACCCATTTTAAATTAATTTTGCTATGCCCTTTTTCGAGGTTAGTCTACTGTGCCTCTGTCTAGCAGTGACACAGAAGTGATACCCAGGGTAAACCTACGATCTCCCATCCACTCATCAAGATTCCTCTTGAAGAGAGTCAATGAGGGACTCTGCCTAACCTGGACTGGGGTTTTATTCCAGAGTGAAGGGAGCCTCTAGGTTATGAATCTGTCCCTTCAGCATGTCGTATTTATTTCAGTGCTGAGGTTCAAGTCTCTTGAACGCGTAGCTCGATGGGATTTGTATTTTCTGAGGTGCAGCATGTCCGTTAATTCCGGGTTGCACATGGCTTTATACATCAGGCACAGATCGCCTCTGAGCAGGCGGTATGCCACTGAGTAGAGCTGGAGTTTCTTTAAGCAGGCAGCATATGGCATCTGTTTGAGCCCTTTGATCCTCTTGGTGAGGTACTTTTGGGGTCTTTCCAGTTGCTGCAGGTGTCTGGTAAGGTACATCCCAAAAGGGGCATTGTACTCAATTATGGGCCTGATGATGGATGAGTAAAGAGGCACGATGACCTCCCCTGATCTAGATGTGAATCCCTTCATGATTAGGTGGACTATATAAAATGTTTTTCTAACCACTTTGGCCACATGGTTGTCAAATGAGAGATTGCTATCAACTTGGGTCCCCAGGTCCGTAATTACTTCTTCTGTACTTAATGGATTACCACCTATGTGGTAATTTGTGGGCACTTTCTTTTTGCCAAAGGGGATGACTATACACTTTTTGACGTTTAGCTTGAGACCATGGCTCTGGCACCAGTTGTCTGTTTCTATGAGGCCCTTTTGGAGGATGCTTGTGTTGGCTGGAGAGTCGATTATGATGCCCAGTTTGCAGTCATCTGCAAATTTGGTCAGCCACAGTCCTTCCATGTTGGCCTGTACCTCCGAGAAATATATACCGAACAAGAGAGGTCCCAGGACTGAGCCTTTTGGGATGCCACTTGTAACTGGTTTGGAGTCTGACATGGCTCCAGCAATTCTAACCATGTGGGTTCTGTCCTTGAGCCAGTTTGCAACCCATCTAGTGACATAGGGGTTTATATTTAAGCTGGTGAGCTTATCTATAATGCCCGAGTGGGGTATTGTATCGAAGGCTTTTGCGAGGTCCAGGTAGGCTGTGTGGACCACCTTCCCCTCGTCAATGGCCTTGGTGACTGTTTCAAAGAAATCAATCAGGTTTAAGAGGCAGGATCTGCCCTTAACAAAGCCGAACTGGGTAGGATCTAGTGTCTGTAAGTCCCCAATATCTTTATTTATGAGGTCCATGATGATCCTTTCCATAGCTTTGCAGACCAAGCTAGTCAGGCTTATGGGGTGATAGTTTCCATGATCCGTTGAGGCACCACCTTTGTGGAGAGGGACCACTGTTGCTGTACACCACTCTTTGGGTACATATCCTGTAGTAAGGCTGAGATTGAACAGTAGTTTTATGTTTGGGTTTAGCTCTTCTTGGAGTTCATGTAGGGCGCAGCCTGGGACACTGTCTGGTCCCATTGATGCTGTGTTTTTTGCATTGGAGAGGGCAGCTCTTACCTGAGCATCTGAGATGTTGGGGGGCAGCACTCTGCTGGGATAGATATTTGCCCTTTTGGTGGGGATGGGGGGAGTTTGCGCTGAACCTGCCAGCTAGGATGTTGGCAATGTCTGTGGGTTCAGTGTATTTTTTGTCATTTTGGACTAATTCTGAGCATATCTGGGAATTCCCACCCAGGTTCCTAACATAACTAAAGAAAGCCTTGTGATTCTCCTGAGTGTCTTGTGCAATTTTTCTCTAGAATCTGGCCTTAGACGATTTTATGAGTGCCCATAGTTTTTTGTTAATACTGATCAGAGATGCCTTGCCTTTTTGGGATTTTGCTCTATCATGTAGTAGCTTCCTCCTTCTATTGTATAGTTTGTTTATGGCTGGGGTCCACCAGACAGGATGTCTGCCTTTGTAGGATTGGGTCTTGGTTTTATTTGGGATTGCATGATCCATGCATTCCTGAAGGTGTTCATAGAATGCGTTTATAAAGGATTCTGCAGTCTGGGACATATTTTCCACAGACCCGGGGGCTTTGAAGGATTCCACCTCGGTTTTGAGGCGTGTGAAATTTGCTTTAGAGAAGTTTTTCACTGTGGTTTTCAGGGCAGGGGGTGGAGTCGGGATTTGAATATCCAGTGAGATTAGTTTATGGTCTGATCTTACCAGTGAGGGATACACTTCTGGTCTGGAGCATAGAGTCCCCATGTTGGTGATGATCAGGTCCAGTATGTTTTGCCCTCTTGTGGGAGTGGTAACAAGTTGTTCCATAGCATTTGAGATTATACATTCTAGGAACCTTTGGGATAGGGTGTTGGAGCTAGAGTAATGCTCCCAGTCTATGTTTGGGTAGTTGAATTCGCCCAATATAATAGTGTTTGGAGAGACCTTCATATTTTCCAGTGTTCTCATGAAGGCCGAGTGGGGTTCCTGGGTTTGGGAGAGTGGTCTGTAGCAGGCTATAAACTGGAAGGTGTGTTGTTTAGCCTTAAGGGCTGTGACTGTTTGACACATTGGCTTTGTGAGCTATGTGTTGCACGTGTTTTGTTTTGGCGTACCAGTTGCTTGGGTGTCTTCTTTGGAGGTCTCTGCTGCTTAGGCATATTTTTATTTAGAGCCTCCGAGTATGTTTTTGTGTGTTTATGTGTTTGGTTTACTGTCGTGGTAGGTCTATGTGAGACTGGAATTGTAGTGAGTGTGGTTTCCTTCTCCTCCTGACTGGTTTCGCCAATACTGAGTTGAGAGAGCTTAGCCTCCAGTATGGCTATATGGTTGCATCTCTCACATGTGTTGGAATTTGTTGGGAGGAGGAGAGGGTTGTCTGTGTACATGAGGCAGTTGTAACATTGCCTCAAGATTCCCAGATTCACCAGCTGGACCGGAGAGGAGATTGACAACTGACCTTTGGACATGCTAGAATAGTATTGGGAATTCCTTTGTAATTGAAAAAAAGGGCCGATGTGGAACAAAGTACTCAAGGGGAGTTTGTGTGGGTGTAGTGCTTTTAATTTTTTAGTGCTGACTTATATAATTGCTTTAGTGAGCAAGTGCCAGGTATCTTAAATGCAATGTGTTACAGGTAACTTAAATGCAAAAACGACAAACAGCAACTTTCTTTCAAGTGAAACAAGGAAATAAGTACAGTAAGCAATGCAGATATCACTAGGGATCCACAGAAGCGCTGAAAAGCCGCGTTTTAGGTGGAATTAGCGTTTCAGGGAAATAACAAGCAAACAAACAACAAGCATACAAACAAAGCTAGATTCAGCAGGCCTGGATCTAGTATATGCTACAGCAAACAAGGTGTACCAATTTCAGTAAGAAACAGTTCAAATATGCAGGCACTATAAGCCTTTAACCAGAAATTCCCAGCTCGGAAGGGCAGAGTCCAGCCTCTCCTCCCACAAGAGTGCAGACCACGAACCTTCTTAATGTAAAATAACTGGCCTGAAGCCCAAGTGCTTAAAAAAGAACTAATACACTTTTAGAATAACAGACACTGAGCCCTCAATCAGCAGTTCCCTACTTAGAAGGATGTAAGCTACCTGTCCTGCCACCACAGTGCAGGCCACAAACCTTCCTAATGTAAAACAACTGGTCTGAAGCCCAAGTGCTTAATCCAAAAGACTTAGAATGATAACTACACTTTAATCAAGTTACTACCAAGCAGTAATAAATACAATTGAATACTTTAAAGAATGCCTGGATTAGTGCTCAAGTTATACAAACAAAGCTAGATTCAGCAGGCCTGGATCTAGTCTATGCTACAGCAAACAAGGTGTACCAATTTCAGTAAGAAGCAGTTCAAATATGCAGGCACTATATGCCTTTAACCAGAAATTCCCAGCTCAGAAGGGCAGAGTCCAGCCTGTCCTCCCACAAGAGTGCAGACCACGAACCCTTTTAATGTAAAACAACTGGCCTGAAGCCCAAGTGCTTAAACCAGAATGAATATACTTTTAGAATAACAGACACTGAGCCCTAAATCAGCAGTTCCCTACTTAGAAGGATGTAAGCTACCTGTCCTGCCACCACAGTGCAGGCCACAAACCTTCCTAATGTAAAACAACTGGTCTGAAGCCCAAGTGCTTAATCCAAAAGACTTAGAATGATAACTACACTTTAATCAAGTTACTACCAAGCAGTAATAAATACAACTGAATACTTTAAAGAATGCCGCCTGGATTAGTGCTCTAGTTATACAAACAAAGCTAGATTCAGCAGGCCTGGATCTAGTCTATGCTACAGCAAACAAGGTGTACCAATTTCAGTAAGAAGCAGTTTAAATATGCAGGTATATATATATATATATATATATATATATATATATATATATATATATATACCTATCTATATATGCACATACACACAACTATTTATGTGTAATGTAGCTGTGGGCAGGTAGCCCACTATATAAGGATTTACTATCCATATACCACTCAGTAAGTTCTCCTACATCCACGTGTGCTGTGTACATATGCTGTGGAGATACCTGTAATGGACCTCCCCATGTGCAAGCCTAACATCACAGCAGAGCAGCCAAGTGACACCATCCCTAATTTCCCCTACCCCTGCTCTGTGAAGAGGAGGTTCACCTACATATTACAGTGGCAGTCTGTGTGGCAGCCACATTAGACTTATACTTGCACATGTCTGCCCATACCAATGATCTGAGGTATCATTGTTATATGCCACTGCCCATATCATTGAAAGCCTGTGACACTTATTGCATTCCAATCCCTGTCCAACTATGTATTTTTTGTGTATACCTATGGCACTCCACTATTTGTAACTGTTAGCCAGTAGTCACTGGGATATAGTTATGGCTCTTGTTTTCACAGATGTTACCATTTTGTTAAGAGGAAAAAGCCAGCTGAGGTTGAACAACTTAAGTGGAGTTGAGTAAGATGTCCTACTACAAGCATGCAGGCCGTTTGGGTGCCACCTATTAGGGAGAAGAGTGCTCACCAGCATCTATTTAACCAGGTCTGGGAGACACTGATCCACGATGCCAGTACCATTAATGGGCAGAAAGACACAGCACTAAAACATTGGAAACACGTCACCATCATTATCAGGTGAGTCTGCAAAATGACACACAGCATAGCAGTAAAGAGGTCAGCCACTGAAGAAGGATGCCACTACCAACTGCAAGCTTAATTGATGAGGAGGTGTTCCTGCATGGTGATGATGGCACAGTTATCATAACTGAAAAAAGGACACAGGTTTCAGGAGTTGCCAACTCTAACATGTCTAGGAGGGATTTGTGCAAGTTTAGTAACCATACTGACTGTGAATACAGCAGTTATGCAGTCAGTTTGTAGGCAGACCAAATTGTGTAGGCAAGGCTCACAGGAGTGGCAGTATCTACCTTTCCTTGAACTAGTGTAGCCTAGATACAGATTTGCTGTAGCCAGGATTTTTTGTAAGCTTCTGAGCAGTGTTCTTCAATGATTTTCCCTTAGATGTGCTAGTTTTCTGCTCTCCTTTACTTTTATTAGCTTATTAGTGTAGCACTGTAAAGTATTCCCGGTGCCAGAAAGTCTGCTCTTCAAATTTTCCCTTAGAACTAGCTGGTTTCTCAGTAGTAGCACTAAAATCTGAATCCCTGTGACTAGCACTTGCTCTAAAACCTGCTGGAAAGCACTAGGAAGCCTTAAACTGATACAAGCACTCAGTTCTCCTTGTTAATAAGGAGAAATGAATTGTAGACACTAAACAACCTATGATTGCAAAATACCATGCCAAGGTAAGGGAAAACAGCTCTTATACTTTACAAAAGAAACACCGAACCAAGCATGTCCAAGGGTCAGCTTCCAGTGATTTCTCCTGCCCACCTGATGAATCTGGGCATACTGGGGCAATGCAACAATTGCCTCATGTACATAGACAACCCTCTCCTCCTACCACCCAACACTACAACCTGCAAGAGAGGCACTTATATAGCCAAACTGGAACATCAACACCCACACATAGCAACACTAAACTCACATATGTGGAGGCCCTTAAGAGTAACCTGCCCAAGCAACAAGGACCTCTGAAGCTGAAACGCAAACAAACACCAATCACAACCAAAGTAACACATAGTTCAAAACACCAGTGTGCCGCCAAACAGCCCCTAAGGCAAGACAACATACCCAACACTTTAGTCATAGGTGACTCTATAGTCAGGCACACTGATGTCCCACTCACCAGGCTGAACAAGGAGAAAATTACTGTCAGCTGCCTGTCAAGTGCCAGGATCCCCCATATAATGCACGCACTCAAGTCACTCCATAACAAGTACAAATACGACTCTGTCATTGTCCATGTTGGAGTGAATGACTTGAGACGTACCTCGATGGACTACATGAAAAGAGACATGGAAGAGCTCTCAGATCATGTGGCCTAGGCAGGTATGATCCTAGCCCTGAGTAGCATCCTGCCTTTGCCCAGAATGATACCACAGTATAAGGACAAAATGATTGACTTCAACAATTGGCTAAGTTTCTGGTGTCATTCAAAGGGGATCCAGTATCTGTCTGCCTGGGATGACATGATTGACAAACCATGATGCTTTGCCAGAGATGGTCTGCACCTGTCACCCCTGGGATTCAGGTTACTGGCTAAGTCTCTTGCCACCCCTATAGTGCCTTTTTTAGGCAAGGCTCAAAGGACAAAACCACCACCGTAACAGATATAAGCATGTAAAATCTGAAGGTAATGCTACTCAATGCTAGAAGTCTAAACCTCAAAATGGACTCTCTCAAGGCACTCCTAAAAATGGAGAACATTGATATTTGTGCAGTAACTGTGACCTGGTTCAAGGCTCCAGAGAGCACCCGTGCAATACCAGGCTATAATTCTTATCACATTTTTCGGCCACCAAACCAGGACCAAAGCACTAAAGGCGGAGGAGTGTCCATATTCACCAAGGATATTCACACCTCTAGGCTAGTTGCTCAACACAATGCATCTGAAATTCTCCAGGTGCAACTAACACTAGGTAAGACTGCAATCCAAATTGTAGCTTGCTACAGATCCCCCACCATGCCCCAAGATTCTCACTACACCTTTCTAAACATACTGGAAAATATTAAGATACGACCAAACACCCTAATACTGGGTGATTTCAACTACCCTGCCATTAATTGGGAAAACTACTCGGGTACCAACACCTTTGCCCAACGGTTCTTGGAATAAATTCCAATGCCCTGGATCAACTAATCCATAGTCCCACCAGGTGCTCAAATATCTGAGACCTGGTCCTTACTAACATTGGAGATCGATGCTCCACACCAGTGGTCACCCCCTCGTTGTCAGGTCTGACCATAAGCTAATCACCCTTGATGTCCACATCCCACCCCCACCCCCCCAGTAGGGAAACCTCCATAAAAAGCTTCTCCAAAGCCAACTTCATGCTACTCAAGTCAGAAGTGACAAACTTCATGACACCATGCAGACTGGAACTGAAAGTTCGACTGCTGAATCCTACACTAGGGCACTGTACGAGCACATCCACTCATGCATAAATCATGCCATTCCAAATAGAACCAAGATGGTCTCCTCCAAAAAAAGGAACCCAATCTGGTGGTTTCCTGCCATAAACAAACTATACAACAGAAGGAGGAAACTGTTGCAGAAAAGAGGAAAATCCTAGGATGCAAAAAGCTCCCTTACAAGCCTCAGTAAGAAGCTGAGATCCATCATAAAATCCTCCAAAGCTAGTTACGAAAATAAAATTGCCAAAGATTCCAAGGACAACCACAAGGCTTTCTATAGTTATGTCAAGAATCTAAATGGCAATGCTCAGATCTGCTCTGAGCTACAACAGAATGACATTAAATATACTGATCCCAAGGATATTGCCAATATCCTGGCAGATCAATTCAGTGCCAACTTCACTCCCCTCTCACCCCCTAAAGGGCCCATCTCAATACTAAATTCCAGTAATCACGGTCACACAGGTAAAAAAAACGCACTCTCTAAAGCTAAGAATACAGCATCCATGTGACCAGACGACATCCCTGGCTGTGTACTACATGAAATACAAAATGAACTGGCACCTCACCTAAGTGCCATGTTTAATCATAGCCTCACAAACAAAACCAAAAAGCCAACTGCAGACAAAGTAAATAAAAGTTTAAGCACCAGTCACCACACTCCAGCGGTATTAAAATGATCCTTTATTTCCAAGTTCCACACATAAGTAGCACTGAAAAGTACATAAAACCATGAAGAAGGCAAATAGATGATACTTATAAATTGTGTTAAGCACTTTTAATCTGGATTTTATCCAGACTTCTTCAGACAGTTATAATCTCATCTCAGGCTTCATGCCCAATGAGTGGCACAGAGCTACAGTTATCCCACATCGCAAGGGAGGATCCGCCTTGGATCCCAGGAACTATTGTGCCATCAGTCTGTTGAGCCTGATCTGCAAAGCCATGGAATGCATTATCATGGAACTTATAAACAAAGACATTGGCAAGCTTCAAACACTGGACCCCACCCAGTTTGGTTTCGTAAAGGAACGATCTTGTCTCCTCAACCTGATTGACTTCTTTGAATCAGTCTCCAGTGCCGTGGACGATGGTAAGGCGGTCCACACAGCATATCTGGACCTCGCTAAGGCCTTCAACACCATTCTCCACTCTGGAATCATAGACAAACCTACTAAGCTGGGCATTAATCCCTACGTCACTCGATTGGTTGCCAACTGGCTTACTGACAGAACCCAGACTGTAAAAGTAGCCAACTCAAAATCCATCTCCAGACAATTGACAAGCGGAGTACCTCAGGGTTTAGTCCTGGGACCGCTCTTGTTTGGCATCTACTTCTCTGAAATACAGGCCAGCACTAAGAGACTCTGGCTAACAAAGTTCACAGATGACTGCAAACTGGGAGCCATTATTGAATCCCCAAATGATGTGGATATTATACAAAAGGGACTTACAGAAAGAGATTCTTGGTGCCAGAGCCATGGGCTCAAGCTCAATGCCAAGAATGTATAGTTATTCCCTTTGGAAAAAAACATGTACCCATGAATTACCACGTAAGTGGCAGTACACTAAACACCGAAACTGTGATAAGGGACTTAGTGACACAAGTGGACAGTGGTCTCACCTTCAATAACCACATAGCCACAACAGACAGGAAATCCTTCTATGTGGCACACCTCATCACTAAGGGCTTTTCATCCAGAAAAAAGGAGGTCATTGTCCCACTGTACTCATCCCTCATTAGACCCATTATGGAGTACAACATCCCATTTGGTATGTACCTCCTAAGACATCTGCAACAACTGGAAAGGCCACAGAAATTCCTCATTAAAAGAATCACAGGCCTAAAGCAGATGCCCTATGCTGACCGTCTAAAAAACCTCCAGCTATACTTTGTCACATATCGCCTACTCACAGGTGATCTCTGCGTAATATACAAGGCCATGTTAAACCCAGTGCTGTTGGACATGCTACACTTAAAAAAATCCCAATCCTCAGAGCCACATGCTCCAGGGATCTAAGCCTGGTCATCACAGTGAACGTAACATGCTGGAGGGATAGGTTCCTAACCCAGAGACTCTCCCTAATCTGGAATAGACTGCCCATACATGTCAAGCTGAGTGCCTTTTTGGCCATCTTCCAAAGGAAACTTTACGATTGGATGGGAGATAGAAAATTCACCCCCCGGGGATCACATCAGTCGCCCTGCTAGACAGGGGACCAGGGAAGTAAATATTCTGGGAAGAAATAGCCAGGGAATTGTTATGGCTAGGCTTGTATAGGCCCTAGGGCTGATAGCCTAGTACCAGCCTATGAACCTATGAACCTATGAACATGTGTCTATTTTACAGCCACATTTTCTAGACACTGTTTGAATGCCCAACAGATGTAGCATGGATATTCAGATTCACTCTATTCCAACTTGTATATTCACAGGCTAGATCATTACTATAGTGGCACCTTTTTACATCAGATCAGAACAATAGGATGATGTCTGCAGCTATCAAGGGTCTAATGATGACAATACCAATACACAAACTGAGTCACAGTCAGATGACACACAAACACTGTCTGTCTCCCTCCTGAATGTTCCTCCACCAATTTTTCATGGTAAAGGTACAACTTTATTATTAACTGAACTAAAGCCTTTACAATATCAGGACTCATCATCCCTGTTAGCATGTGCTCGCCTGTTACTTAGAGTACCAGCACAGTTCCCTTTCTGGCTGCGGCAGCAAAGGAGTGCATCACATGACACCCAATGTTAGTATATCCATCATATGGCAGTCTAGCGGGCCCATAGGATAGCACCCAGCCATAGTCTTCAGACTGCAATAAGCCAACAATCTCTCAAACCTAAAAAGCTCTAGAAGCTAGTAAATCTTGCTAAAAGCCCCATCTTAACAATCACAAACTACTTCCCTTTCTCTTCTCTTCCCTTTAAAAAAAAACAATGGCCACCTCTCCTGCTATGAGTTCTTAAAATAATTCTCTAATATTTCAATTTCTGACTCTACTCCCCCATAGTGTCCCATACTTCCAAAACAGCTCTGCATGCCACCCAATTTACTCCTCTATTTTACTTTTTTATAAACGAAGAAAAGAAATGAAGAGATATTAACAAAAAAAAACACTTGTGTAACACCATCCTGAAAGCAACGTTTTACAGCTATGGTCCTTTCCTATTGTAAAGATGACCTTCTTAGACCTCTTTCAGCATATTTTCAGCTTATCCCTTACATAAGATGTTATATTCTGTGTGAGAACCACTGTAATAAATTAACAGAAGGTTAAATGTCTTTCAAAACAAAGCTGTATAAAAAGTAAACTAGCTGCACTGGAGTTAAATAAAACATGTTTGTAAATACTTCTTTAACAGGCGAAAGTAGAAAAAAGGTCACTATATTTGGCTTTTGAGTAAATATATATTTCTTAGGAGAAATGTCAAAAGTGGAAAGTACTCGTATTTGTTATTGTGGAAATGTACTTCACAAATGTTTACATCTACCACTTGAGGTGATTGCACCACAGCACAGGCTAGTTTCCTTACTTAGATTTTGTTACTGAATTTTATCCAATTGTGAAAACTAGAAAGGTATGTTCTAATTGCAAACTAAAACAGAGGAAATCATGTTTAGGAACTCAGAAATAGACGGACTGTCAGTTAATCTAGTTCTGTTATGACTTACTGCTAAAAGATACCCTTAGGACAAAGTTACTATCTGAAGGATTCCAAGTATTTCAGTTTGGACTAAAAATGTCAGAGGAAGTAAGTAACAGTATGTCTATTAGACTAAGGCAAACAGATTTGGGCTGATTTTTTTCTGTCCATCTTCTAAAGTTTTTGAATGTTTTATTTTTAGTTTCTGGTACAACTGTTTACTATTTGCGTATTCACTTGATAAATGCTTTAGATCATTAAATTCAAGTAAACAATGTTTTATTCAATGTTAAACAATTGTGGCTGATAGTTTATTTATTGATAAAGGAATAACCACTTTACTTAGTAGCAAACTATATGATGTTTGAACTGAAAGTGATGATTGCTTAGAGCCATTTGCTGCCATTTACATATTTTAAGGCTGGCTTATTTTAAAGGCAAACAATAAGATGTTCTTTTTTGTTATAAATAACTTGTGGCAGCATACCTTAAAGGCTGGGAATAGGGAAGTAAATATTCTCGCAAGAAATAGCCAGGGAATTGTTATGGCTAGGTTTGTATAGGCCTTAGGGCTGATAGCCTTGTACCAACCTATGAACCTATGAACCTATAATAAGAGAGCTGGTGCTGGAGTCATCATTTATCCCTTTATTCTAACAATATTGTGGGAGAGTGTGAGTGTGTGTGTGTGTGTGTGTGTGTGTGTGTGTGTGTGTGTGTGTGTGTGTGTGTGTGTGTGTGTGTGTGTGTGTGTGTGTGTGTGTGTGTGTGTGTGTGTGTGTGTGTGTGTGTGTGTGTGTGTGTGTGTGTGTGTGTGTGTGTGTGTGTGTGTGTGTGTGTGTGTGTGTGTGTGTGTGTGTATACACGCACACACAAAATGATCCAGGACAAGCTTGAATTACTTTTGCAAAATTATCTGATAAGTGCTCGGCTTGATCTGATGTGGGTGAAATACCGTAGAGTCACTGATTATGACTTACCTGCAGCAGGGTAATGTGAAGCTTATTTGAATATAGCAATAATAGCTCTTACCCCAGGCAGCAGTGCTTTTTTGCTATATTATGATTTGTATTTCAATGGAAGCCAGTGGTGAGAGTCAAACTTCATACTGCTGGTTCTGTTACACATCCATATATTGACAGTAGCTCTGCAGGAGTTCAAACCCATATCTGTTAGCCGCTATATTCTCAATTTGTAATTTTGCAGTAAAAAAAAAACCCCTGTTAAAAATGCAAGAAACTTTCTAAACTCAAACTTTCACCCATTCTCAGTCATTTCAGCGTTAGGGAAAGTCTTAGGAAAAGAAGCCTCTAGTCAATTTTACAATTAATTCACTAGTGCGACTCCCATCTCTTTTCTAAATGCCAGCACCATTTCAGGGATGAGAGAAGCACTGTGGCTGCCTTTTGCACTTTTTCTGATGATATATTAATCAATATGGATAGTGGCAATTTGAGCTTTGCTGTTTTTGGTGGATCTCACCAAGGCATTTGATATGGCTAATTGCAACCTACTCTTCATGCCTCTTACCTATAGACATTAATGAAAAGCAGCAGGCTGCTTTAAAAACATTTTATCAAATACAAACTTCCTGATCAAAGGAGGACTGAAGTTTTCAGACAAGCCTTTCTAATGAAAGGGGTACCCCAGTGGTCAGTCCTCTACTCACTACTTTTCTCTGTGGTCATTTAACAAACTTCTTAGCAACCTCTCAAACTTCCAGTAATTCTATATGAAGGCAACATGGTCATTTACAGATCATACCACTCCCCAACAGAAAATAATACAAATATATGTGGACATAGTGAGGCCAAACATGAAACTTTTAACATCACATGGAAATAACAAAGCAAAAATAAATGTTGTTGATGTGGGTTGGGAAGAATTAGGATTTCCTGACATTGAAAACAGAGCAGCAGTTTGAAAAGGATCCCTTTGGAGCATTGCAAAAAGATACACCTCCCTAATGCTAGAGTTTCACCGAAAACACAAATCTCCCTACAAATAACTTAAAATAAAACATGCTGATTCATTTTTCTTGCTTGTCATCATGAGAACTACTATCTGTTTTAACAAAAGCCAAATATATTTTTACTGGCAGAGAATAAGCCTGCTGCTAGTCTCTCTTCTTTATAAACTACTTAAATTACACCTATTTTCACTTTGTCACAGGCAGACATATGATGAAGCACTCTCAATACAACTTCAAGTCACTCTTTCCAAATAGATCCCCTACAGAAATGTCGAGACTTGCAATGCTGAACCTAGAAATGACAAAAAAAAAAAAGACTGAAAAACCACGAGAACAAATAGGATTGACTATCACTTAAGTCCCTCCCAGGGGGAAAGTCCCCCCCCCCCACACACACACACTCAGGCTTATATATACCAACTCTGAGATCACCATATCTCAAAATTATGGGACATACTTCAAGAAATGTCAATTTTGGACTTAGCATATATGTTTATATTGTCCCATTTAGTCTGAACATTTCAGAACTCACACTAACTAGTTTTGACATTTCAAATGGTTGCCTTCCAAAACATTTTATCTATTCTTAACTCACACCATACTTGATTGCAGTGACCACATTTTTTGTGCTAGTCACCAGATTATGGGAATCATTTCCTGCTCCATGAAAACTAAGAAAACAAACTTAAAAAAAAAATTAACAGCCTTTGAAAAAGTATTTATTGAAAACACAAAAAGCAAATGCTCCTTAACTTTCTTATACCTGCATATTTTTCCATTGTATTTCTGTACCCTTTGCTCCAAATCTCAGACTATCAGCAACTACCACTCAGATACAGAAGATTAAATTCTCCCAGTAACCCTCTCACTTTTACCCCAGTGTATTTCTCATATAAGAACTCATAATAATATGAAATGTGGTGCATATTACTGTTACATTATGACTACAGCAATATTATTTTGTGCATACTGTACATACTTTAATTAAAATATTTTAAATGCTATCATCCTCAGCATAGGGAAAGGTATCAGCCTCTTCCAAAAAAAATACAAGAAGCTGTGAGGAAATTTGATAATAATTTATTTTTATCACCTAGCTGTAATGACCTATGTGTCACTTCTATTATTGCTATGTATTTTTGTCATTCGTACTACAATGCATGACTTGTGTATTAACAATTCATATCAAACCTTTTGTATTATATGGATTATGTGCTAATTGTGATGCTTTTCTCCCCAGGCCTCTGCTGAAAAGGGGCAATGTTGCTGAGTTGGACTTTCCAAGTAATTAAATGGAAAAAAAAATCATACTATGAATTTATACTGAGTCTGAAAAGAGTCCATGTAGATCAGTATTCTGCTCCTGTTAGCAAATAAAAAAGTAAATATACAAATGTCATTCAGGTAGAAATAATTAGTGACTCGATAGCATTATAGTGATACCAGAGCTAATCTGAAGCTAATCTGACGCTTCAAGAGAATTATAGAATAGCTCTTAGAAGTGAGTTCTTCTCTAAAATAGATTGCCTGAGATTACTGGTACAAAATGCTTTAGTTTTTGTTTAACTCATTCAGGCCTACAACACCTTTTTATACTGCCAGTTCACACCCATACCTCCTTATAGTGTCCAGAACTTTTTTCAGGTTTGGCCTCTCTAACTAAGTGGCTTATTAACTCATAAGAGCAGTATTAAAAAGGGCAAAGACTTAACAAAATGACACTAAGATTGTTAGTCTAGAATGTGCTACAGTGGAGAAATTAGGCTTTGTTTCCCACTTCTTCATATTTTCATATTTAAGTTCATATTTCCATAACTTAGATACCTACATTTTATTGAGGTGCATAGTGTGAAACATTAATGTAGGAGGCAGGGTAATTCACTGTGAGAATGCTGGTTGATATCAGACTATACTGGAAATATTGGTAGTTGTTCGTAATTACGAAAATAAGCGATATTTCCATATGTACTTAATACTTCAAAAACTAAGAATATACAAACTGTTGCATAACATTGGTTGAAACCTTCAATGTTGTTGAAAAAAACTGTCTTTGATATTTGCTGTCTAAGTTGCACATCTTGAGAGATATCCAGTATTATTCATATCGCTAATTATACACTTAATATTTTCATATTTCTGTAAGTTTCTAAACAAACATGCACATATAGAAGAATTTCTTGTTGTCATGTGAAAGATTATCCCCAGGATTCACGAAGCCTCCGTGTAAGAGTTATAACTCTTACACGGAGGCTGCAGTTAAAGTGAGTGATGTCAGCATGCTCTGCATATTCATGAGAGCATGCTGAATCACACCCAAGTCGAACACGGCCGTGTAAGACAGTAGGGGGCGTGTCCGTAGGCTGATCCCTGCAAGCGGACACGCCCCCAGAAGTGTAAAAGTGTCCAAAGTACACACCCACAACAGAGTCCACGCAAATGTGAATAAACACAACACAACACATGCCCCTACAGACTATTAAACATAAAAGAAATATAAATGTACATGTCATATTTTTTAAATTGTAAAGATGTTTAACCGTGAGTGCGCCGTTATGCTGGCGTGCCTGTAAGCGCAGCTACAGTTAGCAGACAGTGTGAAAGCATATAAGAACTACATATGCAAAATAAGCCAGGAAGCAATAGCGAAGCGGTAGAGATGCCGCTGCAAAGCAGGCATTCATGGTTCGAGCCCCACAACACAATTTTTTTCTCAAAATAAGCAGGAAACAAGTCCCTGACACATATATGTACACATAAAACCAGAATATATGTAAAATGCAATGTAATAGCCTATTTATATTGAATAAATGTGAGCCAAGAAATGAATATAAACTGCCTTATATGCCCATAGCTGAGCTACAGTTCAACAGAGTGAGATTATGTGCCCGTAGATAAGCATAGGTTTAACTGGTGCAAAATGAGTACCTGTAGCCGAGCAGTGGTTTACCACGCTGATTATATGTGCCCCTAATTGCTTAAGCGGCACATGCTTGCCAATAGCCAAATGAGTGTTAAACCAGCGTATTCGCTTTGCCGAGCTGCGCGCGCAAACGAGCTAACCGACGGGCAATGGTGAGCAAGCCGTATCCAAAATGCCTTTACACAGACACACCCCTCAACATGTCTAGACAGTCATGAAAATAAAAAGCAGTGGCCAGGTTCAACCCAGGATACTATACACCATAGTCAAGGTACAGAACCACTAAGCCATGACAGCAGTTCCTAGAAATGCAATACTAGCTCATATAGGAATGAATACAAACTACAGCATGACAATGCAGGTCTACTGAAGTTGATACAATTCCAAACTGGCCAATCACAGATATGTGCGGAAAACGGACTATATAAGCCCCATAGGCGGAATACACAGCATAAACGATTGTAGAACAGACCTGCAGTTAGAATGTCAGGTGTAGGTGAGGGTAGTCGCCCGAGCGCAGAGGTGGGGTGTTGAGGAGTCCAGGTACATGGCCTGGATCCTAGTCCATAACCATGAGGCCCAACTCATGCAGGGCCAGGTCCTTGGGGAGCGTACAAGGCTGAGGCGTGGGACCAGTTGGCTCATGAACTCACCAGTGCCACAGGAATTCCTAGGACAGGTGAGCAGGTCCGCCACCACCATGCGGACCTGAAGAGACGTAAGCAGAACCAACTGAACCGTTGGATCCAGGAGGCCCGCAATCACCCAACGCCCCACCACTGAGTAAGTATAAATTAATTATGTTTGTAGAAAGTTAAACTACCTGAAATCATGGAGATGTGTATTCCAATATTACTTCATTTATATTACAGCTGCAGGTGTCCGTTCTGCGAACCGCAGAGCCTATGCTGATAGGCTGGTGCGGTTGCGCCACCAGGCAGGTCAGTAATCCACAACTAGTAACTGTAAATATGTATAAATGTATGACAGTTAGCATAAGAGTGCAGTGTAGCCAGGAAGGAATTAAATCTGCAACTCACAGAGTGTGAAGGTTTATGCAAGTATTGCCTGATTACAACAGTTCCCAGCCTGTAAGATGAAACTAATCATGAGACTGTCCAACACATATTTGTAAATAAAACTGCACTGCCTGTAAGAAAATAGTACACAAACAGCAGCAGCAGGTAGAGTATAGCTGCAGAAGAGGATGAATCCACCTGTGTGAGATGAATACATGTGGAAACTCTGAAACATGACAGAAGTGAGAGTGCTGGAAATAACTGCAATAATTCTGTTAAAACATGTCAATAAAGCCTAGAAGTACCAGTCTGAATAGTAAAATGAAAGCAAGTGAGAGAGTGTGAGAAAGTGTCAGGAATACAGCACTACAGTAGTAATAACCCCTGAATAAAGTATACTGCAGTCAGGACATAATTAAATGCATGTGAGACCCAAAACCAAACAGAAACATCTGTTCAAAGTGTTGCTGCATGTGGAACGTGTACACCAAAATCTGGATATGCTGCTCCCAGTCTGAAATATGCAGATAGGATGACTGTCTGATATTCCAAACATCCACACCTGTCCACAGTTATAGAAAGAACAGTCAACAGGAGATGTATCTGCACAAATTTCGATATGACTTGTGTATGAACAGCAATAAAATGTAGACTTATGTTGCAGTAACAGTCCCATCTGCAAGGTTAGGTAGTTAACATATAGGACACTGTAGTCAGAACAGTAGTGTGTATATAACTGTAGCTATTAGAAATGTACAGCATATGTGGTTGTATTTGAAGGTGTTAATAATATGTCTGATTTACCCCACCCTCTAACCATCTATAACCCATTCCACGGAAAAATGGTATGTGCAATCACAATTACCACCCCTGGACATCTGTCCTGTTGGGTCATATATATTTGCATGTCTGTTGATGCATCCGCCCCATTCATACATCCACACCTGATGGCCTGTTGCCATCAACCAACCCTGCATGTTGTTGGACTGTGTATTACTGTTGAAATTATGCATGTGCTTTGCACGCTGTTCAATGGTGTGAATAACTGGGTGTGTGGTTAATGGGAATACTAATGCATGCTGTTAAAACTAACTGTGAATGGTTTTTATATGTCACTAACCCAAACTGTAATGACATAATGCAAAACATAGAACGACAGGGAAGGCGGGTTCTGCGACCCACCTCTCCCACCTCAGCTGGCGAGTGCACCTGGCACTAGTGCCGAGTCCAGACCCTCCTCCGGTGGCCCTGTGCCACCTGCGGGTGGAAGCGCTGCAGGGGACGGGGCTCACCCCCCCTCTGCAAGTGTGGCCGGAGGAGATCCACCACTCACCCTCCGTAGCGTCCGGACTGTGGTGCATAGGGAGATTCGGGACTCTGTCCTCGAGCCCCTACGCCAGCTCGAGGCACGGGTGGCGCAACTAACGGGCTTGCCCGTTGCCCCGCCTACACAGCCCCCAGCACAGCCCCATCCTGGGCAGTGAAGGAACAGTGGCAACTGCCTATGGGTGGGGATATCAGTTCCACTGTTGCCATCTGTGGCTCATGGGCTCTGGACATCCCAACCTCCGTCCCCGTCATTTGTGTAACCCCCCCCACACGTGTCATACACCGCCCCTGTATGCGTCTTGTTTGTCTTGTCTGTTAACCTACCCAACCTACCTCCCCAGCTGTACCGACTACCTTCACCTGACATACCACTCTCACCTGAAAAAAAAAAAAAAAAGGGCACTATGTACCCACAAAAATTACGCCCCATACATAGCTGCCCATTCCGCACACATGTCCACTGGACATGGAACCCATCAATTCCAATTGGCTGTACAACAGGTATTATTGTTGTCCTGACACCTCTCTCAGGGTGGAAGGTTTCAAATGTCACACCAAATTACATACATATGCACAGCTGTTGCTGCTGAAGAAATGGGCAGCTATGGGCCTTACCTACATCCCTCCTGCACATCCCAAGCTTGTTTCCTACTGTCTTACCCTCTTTGTGACCCCTTTTTCACCACTTTCCTGTCTCCCCGCTTTTCTTTCAAAGAAATTAGCGCGGGTGTACACTTGTGCGCTGAGCTAACCGCCAGTGTGCATGCGTGAGCTCCAAGAAACCAGCGCTAACCCGGTTACAACTGCTTAAAAGTGCCTTAGTCACTTTGATTGACAGGTCCTGTACTCAGTTCAAAAGAAAAATAAAATCCCACTGTGAGTCCCGAACCCCGGACCTTGGCAACTATAGTCTGCATGACTTACCACTAAGCCATGACTCTTACATAGAAACACTGTGCTAAAGTAAATATATCATTTAACAGTAGGAATGAATGTAAAGGGAATATAGCTGTGTAGTACACAAAGCATGACATTTAGAATCACAAACAAAACTGGTGGATTTCCATAATAGTAGTGTGTGAACAGAAACAGCCATGCTAGCTGGAAGCTAGTAGGTAATAATGTCACCATAGCACCTTGCAAGACACACACATACTCACAGCAGGATAAGCACTGCCCATACCCCACAACCCCTTACAGGAACACATCGGGACCAAGTAATAAAATATGTGGAGCAAAGGGCCAAAACCAGGGACACATTACAAATGAAGTTACAACAAATGCAGACAGTTCAGAAAGTAACAGGGTCTACACCTTGTGGGATGTTTGCAAGGGTATGCAGTCTGGAACCTGAATGTTTGTCACCATATCCCGACTTGAGTCCAGAATGACCTGCCAGATAAAGGTGTGCATGAGATGATGACCAAATTATGAGGCAGACATGTGGACAGCCTGCAAATATCTGTACACATGACGGATACAACACCACCATATTTGAATAGCTAAGACCCTAGACATAGCAACAGTGAATGTCGTACAGGGATGCCCCACAGACCACATGTGAAATGTACAAACAGTAGGCAGAAAGGTGTAACACATGCAATGGCAAATATGGGTTCCAGAAAGTATTCACCACTCGCATGGCAGAAAAGGTGTAGTAATACCTATGCTCATGCTAACCCACAGTCACACCTGCAGCATACCAGACATATTAATGGGTGCACACCACTGATATGTACCATTCCATGAGGCACATAACCGTGAACCTGAAAGCCTCTGGGGCCTGCTCAGCAGCATACCCACATATGCTAATAGATGTCAAGGCCCACACCATGGCCAGACCACACTGCATGCTGTAACACCCTAGCAGATATAGCAAGCATTCCAGGGTGTGAATGTACATGGGAAATAGGAAAGCTACAGCAGCACACAACAGTCAAGACACCTAGCAGGCACACCAGTACTGACAGTGAAGGGCAACTATCAAGACGTAGCAACAGAATGCAAGCAAAGGTGAAAGGAAAGCACACACACACACATGCACACATCAACAATAGTAGTAGTTGTTAGTGTACATACACAGTCAGTACAGGAAACTGGAGAAATGAATGGAGGAATGTTAACCCATAACCCACAGAGTAAAATTAGAGATACCAACCTTTACACTCACAGAATGTTGTCCACAGCATAACAGCATGGTCCCTGCCATTAACATCTGAAAGGGCTACGCCTATTCCACACACCCTTTTATAGCACAGTTCTGCAATCACAGTGAGAACTGCAATCAGTACACAACAGGCTGCATGCAATTAGCAAATGCTGGCTAACAATTGGTGCAGAGGCCATCACATGGGCATATGCAGATACCTACAAAAGTATGCTGTAGTCCATGTCCACGCATGCAATAATTACATTGCACCTGGAGAGAGACAGAGAGACAGAGAGACAGAGAGACAGAGAGACAGAGAGACAGAGAGACAGAGAGAGAGAGAGAGAGAGAGAGAGAGAGGGAGAAAGGGACAACCACACCCAGAACTATACTGCAAATAAGCAGACAGACAGCAATCACAGCAACAGCTACCTGGAAGCTGCAACAGTGAACTGGAGCAGCAGGACAGAGAGACAGACATTCGCAGACACAGCTGTGACAAACACAGGTACTGTAAAGTAATACTATCAAGGTGTACATACTGTGAACCCTCCATATGTGTTATTGGGCTGTATCCATATGTATATGAAGATGTGTAATGGGCAGAGGATATACAGCACCTATCAGTGAAGGCTGTACATACAGTTGTATGTGTCAGCATCTATGTGCACATATATCTGTCGTCTGGTTGTAGGTTGTACTGCCATGTACTAATTACATTACAGAGCTATGTATGCTTAGCAGTATGTTAGTGTGTGTATACAGTAAGGTAGACATATATGCTGACATACCTGTCCAACATATGGCTATGTAGTCATGTCAACATATGTATGTGTAGATATCTTATATGTATATGTGTACATATGATATCCATATATGTATACATACATAGAGAGAGAGAGATGTAGGACCACATAGACAGATGCTGATAGAATGTTGTAGCGACATAACTATGTAATGCACACATGCAGAGGTAGAAATATGTAGATACATATACATAGACAGACTGATCTGACCACCTACAGGTATGATTGTATATGCTGACCTGCAACACAGCCTGCCCCCCCCCTGTCGCCCACATCCCCTCTGTGCCCCCCCCCACATCTACAGCAGAATATGTACATCAATATATATATCTGTGCAAATGCATACACACATATGTACATGTATATAGAAATAGACATATAGACATATCTTAATACATAGATATATGTATAGAGAGAGAGTGAGAGAGATGTATACAGAGCTGGAGTGAGTGAGGCACATGTGTACAGATGTATTGCAACTGGTGCCTGGGGACAAAGGCACGGAGTGAACACCAGTGTCACATCCGGAGTATCATACCACAGTCCAGATCACCTACACAGGTAACCACCATATAATGAGTGTCCCCACCACTGCATGTGTCAGGGGTGGTCAGGGTCAGACATGTGTACAATAGTGGCCCCAGTGATAGTCACAGTGGCACACTATCCCTGGAACAGCTGCACATGGTATGTGTCCGCACACATGGTCAGTCAGGCATGGACATGTAGGTCGGTGTACCCCCCACAGCACGTAATGTATGCCATGGTATGGACCTCACACGACAGCAACAGATATGTAGAAGGACACAGTGACATGTACAACACGGTGACAATGCACCCAAACACAGTACCATTGCACAGTGACTGTCACCACCATAGAGTACACGTATGTCGCCCACATACAGGTTACCACCCCAGATGCACATAGGGAGGGCACACCCATGACAGATGTCCAACAGGCAGTGTACCACCTGCCACCATACACTACCTACCCGCCCGCTGTGTGTCGCCTGGGCCACTGCAATTTACTGAAGATGGGTAGGTAGGGTTTCAGACACACAGACGGGACACACCATGCAACAAGCCACACAGTGTTACGAAGCCAGACTCCCCATGTGTACATGTCACACATACCCCTGCTGCATGTCACTGAGATAGGTAATATGCCATATGTGTCACCCTGTGTAACTGTGTGTCGGCAGCAGGTACCATCACACCACATGTGTCACAATTGTCAGGTTAGCAGAAAAGTACGCTGTAGACACGGGGCATTAGCATATTGCACAGTATCGTATTACAATGTCATGTATTGTGTTGTATTGTATTGGTATGGTGAGGTGCCTCCTGCATGGAGTGGAACCACTGGTGCTGTGCTCCAGTGTACAGGTACATACCTGTAGTCCAGGTAGTGTAACATAGCACCTCTATATGTGTGTTTAGCGCCTGTCAGAGGGTATGTAGCATGCAACTGGGGATACCAGCAGGTCCCGCCCATGTCGTGGTAGTCTGCTCACCTGTGGGTGTCTCTCACCTGGATAACTGTGATGACCTTTGAGGTTAGGGTCAGCAGGGATACCCATTGCCTTAATACAGGGGAGGGTGGGTGACACCTGCACTGACCCTGTCCGCCACAATGTGGTCTAGCTGTGGTGTAGGTGAAATATGTGTAGTGTACTAACCATGGGCATAGAGGATGGTTCCTGACCAGGTCGCTAAATAGGTCAGGTAGGCCTCCTGGTCATCTGCAGTATCACGCTTGATGTCCCACTCAACATTGCCCATGTGGTCAGTGTGATGGGAAATAGATCCTTACTAGTGCTGCTCAGACATACCCTCCCTTCAGAGAGTGATGCTCTGTCTCGTAGTAGCTTACATCAAGTGTGATACAATCAGTATATGGCTGGGGTTCGACGGACAGGATGCTGTCCCTTTGTGGACAGTGTCCTGGACATATATGGGAATGCATGAGCCATGTGGTCTTGGAGATGTCTGTAGAAAGCAATTGTGTAGGGGTCAGCATTGTGTGATGTCTCTGACACTGGCCCAGTGGGCTGTAAGGATACCATATCAGTGTTACAAAGTGTAACGTCTGTATCTGTAATGTTGTGCACTGTAGCCATCTGTGCTGGTGGTGGAGGTGGGATATGTATATCCAGGGCAAGCAGGGTGTTGTCAGCTCACAGTAGTCGCCGATGTATGCCATACAGTACCTAGACACAAACACACAGAGTGAGGAGGTGCACCTCACCGAAATTGGTGTTCTGACTGCTGGTGTCCAGTAGTATGTTGTACGTAGCCTGGCAGGTACTGTACAACAGTTGATGGCCGAGCACTGCTACCTGGCCATCTACATGTGTATCCACCAATAGACAGACAGCTGCCACATATGTGTGATATGTGTTATTATGACAGTCAAGTAGCATGTGTATTATGTGTGCCAAGGTCTGCCAACATAGATTGCTGATACCATGTTATCTTTATTCCCAGGTACATGGCCCACCCGAGACATGCAACCTACTCCGTGGCTGAGGATGAGGAGATACACCAGAGCCTGGTGCGGACTATGCAACACTCTTTTCCGCACCAGCCAGAATCAGCAGGTGAGGGCTGCACTGTGGCAGGACCTTGTCCGGCGGGTAAATGATATAGGCATGCATAATAGGACATATGAGCAGGTACGACATCACTGCAGTGATTTGATTAGACATGTCCGTCAGCGTGCATCAGATATCCACAGGCAACAGGTCGCCACAGGTGGTGGGTGGCTACACATCCCCACTCACCAGACTGGAGGGACTGCTCCTGAGTGTAGTGGCTCCAGTCCACCTGCAACACCAACAGCAGCAGACATGTGTCATGATGGAGGCTGGAGCCGCACAGCAGCAGGACACTGAACGTGCAGGTAATATGTCACATGTGTAGTTGACTGTTGTGTACACTGGTAGTTAATGCATGTGTGTGGTGTGTCCTTTGTTTGTAGCTGCAACCATAGTATATAATGTGCAAGTGTGATATCCGCAATATTAGCTGCAGACCTTTTAAAGGCGACTGTGGTTCACCTGACCTGTATCATACTCCGTAATATTGGCACAGTTGTGCCCACTAACATTAGTTTCCTCCTGTCTGCAGGACCCTCTGGTATCACTGCAGTGCAGCCTATCCATGCTGGTGAGTGTCTATTTACTTTACCTGTCAAGATGTTGGTAGTAATAGTACCTTTGGCACACTTAGTGGTGCCCCTTGTATGCATGTAGGTGTGTCTGTGTCTGTGTGTCAATATCATGCATACTGAGTACTGTTCAATTGTGTAAACTGTGCACGTGTGCATGTGTGCAAGTGTGCAAGTGTGTGCATGTGTGCATGTGCATGTGTGCACCTGTGCATGTGTGCATGTGTGCATGTGCATGTGTGCATGTGTGCATGTGTGCACCTGTGCATGTGCACGTGTGCATGTGTGCATGTGTGCACCTGTGCATGTGTGCATGTGTGCATGTGTGCATGTGTGCACCTGTGCATGTGTGCACCTGTGCATGTGTGCATGTGTGCATGTGTGCATGTGTGCACCTGTGCATGTGTGCATGTGTGCATGTGTGCATGTGTGCACCTGTGCATGTGTGCATGTGCATGTGCATCGCTGGCAGTGTGAAGACATTGTAAACTGTGTTTCCTGTTTACTTCCCACAGGTTCTGTTGCTGCTCTGGTGTTATCTAGCAGGGAAACTGAGTCAGGTGCCGTGGGTACTGCTACTGATGACATTGTTGTAGTGGCACAGGACGGTATGCCAGGGTCCGCCATTGGTCAGCCAATTGACAGTACACAGCTGTCAACACCATCCATGTGCACAGTTATCCTGCCATTACAGCCCTTGACACCACTGTCGCTAGGTGATGGACAGCATACAGTGGGCATCGACCAGGGTAGTGGTACCCGCGGCACATGCTTCCCCACACAGCAGCCATGGGCATGGCCCACACATGGTACCACACAGACAGTTGTCCAGGGGTTCTCGTGGAGCATCCATGGGCGTACTGCCCCTGGCAGACGTGCCCACAGAGGACTTACAACCTCAGCTATGTTCCGGACTGTCATGCAGGCACAGTCACGTATGGAACGGTACACCAGACAGGGTCTGAGGGAGCTGACAGCATGTCGCACAGCCATGACCGACGGTATGCGTGACATTGTGGCCGCCATCCGTGATTTCACCGACGTCGTAGACAGACGTTGTGGGGACATATTAGACCGTCTCAACAACTACATGCCCATGAGCCAGGGTGATGGTGGGCGGTTGCGTCATCGACGTGGCCGTATGCCAGCAACAGCAGCAGCTGGCAGTCGGCGGATGACAACAGGGCCGCCGCCCCGTAGTGCCAGCAGCAGCCCCAGCAATGCTGGTTCTGTGCTGTCATCAGACCGCCCCAGGAGACCACGTGCACGTGGCTCTGGCCAGGGCCGACAGGGCTCTGTGTCCAGTCAGCGAACACCTGCTTCCGATGACAGTACCCAGTCTGGTTTGGTCCCGGATATGGTCCGTAGCACCCCTGCAAGGCACAGGTACCGTGTCCGTGCCCAGAGACACTGATCTGTATGGCCTGGCAGGTACAGTCTGTGGCTGTCCACAAACACCAGTAAATGGCAGCCATGAGGTGGAACTGTGTGCATCCATACACACATGCAATATAACAACACCTAGGGCTACCGCATACACGCACACACTGCAGCAACACTGCCCCACCTACTACTGCTGTCCCTCACCAACACACATACACATACATGTCAATTGGTGGTATGGGTGGCTGACCCAGGCATACCAGGTTCACACCCTGTGCATATGATGAAACTGTGCCACCTCCTGCAGTCTGTAACAACTGTGCAGGTACAGGTTAACATGTTACTGATGCACAGGGTGACCACATAGATGTGTAGTAATAGTATCATGTGTTGAACAGTACTGTGTGCTGATTTAATTGTGGGTATATCACAGCATGCCTGATGCAGTATTTGTGTGATTGTCATGTCCTGTTGTCTACACCCATGGTAAGTAACATAGTGTATCATCTGCACATGTTGGCATACTAGTGGTAATGATGTCAACAGCAGCCTACATACATAGGTAGCACAGGGGATGGGTAATGACTGTAGTAACACACAATGATGGACATGTAAATTGCAAGTTGCATGTTGGCCACACTAGACTCTGCAATGCAGATGTGTGAGGACGTTGATATGTGTGCATAACTACACAAGTGGTACAGGACACATAGGTGCACACTAGCACTGCATGCACACACCTCCTACCATACTAGACAGCCCCAACACACATAACAAACTGTCACGGGAGGGAGAGTCCCCATACATGTCAGGGATACTGTGGTGGCAAGCCAGGGAGCATACATCCTACTAAGTATGGCACCACTGTGAGAAGGATCGGTGTCTGTTATTTGACATGTGTATTACTGCAGGTATGGGCACATGGGTTTATATCCAGTTATTGTACATCCAGACAGTACATGCATGTTCCGTACACTTGTGTGCACTGAGGCTGGACCCTGGCCATCTGACCAGTGTATTTCCATGTACATGTGCATAGCGCCTGCATATGTGCAGTGTTACCTTATGGAACTGGTACAGCTTGTTTGTTGTACAATGGACTACATGGAGCACTGTTCACTGTACCTTTGTTTGCATGCATGTTTGCTTGCAATTACCCTGGAATACCGATCACACCTGCAATGCATAGTTATAGGGCTTCTGTGGACTCCTAGTGCCATCTGTGTAGCCTACTGTATGTATGGCCGTGTCCCACTTGAGAGGTTGCTACTGTTTGACCTGTTCACATGTACATTGACTGTGACACAGTGCATATGACCTGCCTGACATGTGTCCACGTGAGCAGTCATGTATACTACTGCTAGGTAGTCACAGGCACTACACCTTCACACATCCATCTCCTGTTGAACTACCTGCTTTGCTAGGGACAGCCTGCACCTGTCACCCCTGGCCTATCGGATATTGGCAAAGCCTCTTGCTACCCCCATAGTGGCTATGTTAGGCAGGGCTCACATGACAAACCCACCTTCATAGGTATCACAAGGGTTAAGACACTAAGAGCAATGCTACACAACGCCAGATGTCTAATCCTCCACATGCATGCACCCAAAACACTCCTTTGCAGGGGAAACATCGATATGTGTGCAGTAACAGATGCCTGGTTCAGGGCTACTGGGGCACACCAGCAGTACCGGTGTAACCCGGTTGATTCCTTTGCTACAGTCACCAAGGCCATTGCCGAGGGAAGGTGGTTCACACAGCCTACCTGGGCCTTGCAAACGCCTTGGCAACAATACCACACTTGGGCATTCTAGGCAAGCTCACCATCCTGAATATGAGCCCCTATGTCACTAGATGGATTGCACAGTGGCTCATGAACAGAACACACATGTTTAGCATTGCTGGAGCCATGCCACACCCCATAACAGTTCCAGGATGTGTCCCAGAAGGCTCAGTCCTGGGACCCTCTTGTTAGGTACATATTTATTGGAGGTACAGGCCAACACGGATGAACTGTGGCTGTCCAAATATGCAGATGACTGCAAACTGGACAACATAATCGACTACCCAGCTGACACAGGCATCTTCCAAAGGGGCATCATAGCAACAGACAACTTGTGCCAGGCCCATGGCCGTCTGCTGAACAGTGTGTAGAAGGGGACTGTGCATCCTGTAGTCTGTTCACCTAGTTACCAAAAGGGACATTGCCCCCACACACACTAACCTCCTCAGCCAGACACACACACTTGCCAATTGCAGGATTCAAACCCCTATCTGACTGTTATGACACGTGAGACAGGCGCATTAGCTGAGCACGCTATTTGCATTACTGGGGTTTTCTTCCCTGCTATACTTATAGAGTGCTGACATCATCAGTATTTAGAAAGGGTATGGGCATCCTGTAGTGTCCTATCCTATTTGCCAAAGGGACACGTCCTCGTGACACTAACCCCCCCTTACACAAACTTGCCATTCACAGGAATCAAACCCCCACCTAGTTATGTTATGGCACTTGAGACGGATGCATTAGCAGAGCGCGCTATTCGCATTACTGGGAGTTTTCCTTTCTCATGCTCTACTTATAGGGTGCTGACATCAGCAGTGTGTAGCAAAGGGGAGGGGCATCCTGTAGTCTGTTCACCCAGTTTCCAAAAGGGACTTTTCCCTCACACACTAACCCCCCTCACACAAACTTGCCATTCACAGGAATCAAACCCCTACCTAGTGATATTATGACACTTGAGACGGACGCATTAGCAGAGCGCGCTATTCGCATTACTGGGAGTTTTCCTTTCTCATGCTCTACTTATAGGGTGCTGACATCAGCAGTGTGTAGCAAAGGGAGGGCATCCTGTAGTCTGTTCACCCAGTTTCCAAAAGGGACTTTTCCCTCACACAAACACACACACTTGCCATTCACAGGAATCAAACCCCTACCTAGTTATGTTATGGCACTTGAGACGGACGCATTAGCGGAGCACGCTATTCGCATTACTGGGAGTTTTCCTTTCTCATGCTCTACTTATAGGGTGCTGACATCAGCAGTGTGTAGCAAAGGGGAGGGGCATCCTGTAGTCTGTTCACCCAGTTTCCAAAAGGGGGTTTTCCCTCACACACTAATCCCCCTCACACAAACACACACCCTTGCCATTCACAGGAATCAAACCCCTACCTAGTTATGTTATGACACTTGAGACGGACGCATTAGCGGAGCGCGCTATTCGCATTACTGGGAGTTTTATTTTCTCATGCTCTACTTATAGGGTGCTGACATCAGCAGTGTGTAGCAAAGGGGAGGGGCATCCTGTAGTCTGTTCACCCATTTTCCAAAAGGGACTTTTCCCTCACACAAACACACACACTTGCCATTCACAGGAATCAAACCCCTACCTAGTTATGTTATGACACTTGAGACGGACGCATTAGCAGAGCGCTATTCGCATTACTGGGAGTTTCCTTTCATGCTCTACTTATAGGGTGCTGACATCAGCAGTGTGTAGCAAAGGAGGGGCATCCTGTAGTCTGTTCACCCAGTTTCCAAAAGGGACTTTTCCATCACACACTAAACCCCCTCACACAAACACACACACTTGCCATTCACAGGAATCAAACCCCTACCTAGTTATGTTATGACACTTGAGACAGACGCATTAGCAGAGCACGCTATTCGCATTACTGGAAGTTTTCCTTTCTCATGCTCTACTTATAGGGTGCTGACATCAGCAGTGTGTAGCAAAGGGGAGGGGCATCCTGTAGTCTGTTCACCCAGTTTCCAAAAGGGACTTTTCCCTCACACACTAACCCCCCTCACACAAACACACACACTTGCCATTCACAGAAATCAAACCCCTACCTAGTTATGTTATGACACTTGAGACGGACGCATTAGCAGAGCGCGCTATTCGCGTTACTGGGAGTTTTCCTTTCTCATGCTCTACTTATAGGGTGCTGACATCAGCAGTGTGTAGCAAAGGGGAGGGGCATCCTGTAGTCTGTTCACCCAGTTTCCAAAAGAGACTTTTTCCTCACACAAACACACACACTTGCCATTCACAGGAATCAAACCCCTACCTAGTTATGTTATGACACTTGAGACGGACGCATTAGCAGAGCGCGCTATTCGCATTACTGGGAGTTTTCCTTTCTCATGCTCTACTTATAGGGTGCTGACATCAGCAGTGTGTAGCAAAGGGGAGGGGCATCCTGTAGTGTGTGTGGTTACCTTCTCCTACTGACTTACTGGATTGCATGTGTGGACAGATTATATTGCCATACTACTGATCAGTAATTACGTCATTGTTCATGCTTGCTCTATCATGTAGTAGCTTCCTCTTTCTCTTGCATGTTTTGGTTATGGCTGGTGTCCACCATGCCAGATTTAGGCACTGTGTCTTGTTTTAATTTGGGACTGCATAATCCAAGCATTCCTGGCAGTGTTCATGGCGTGGCTGTCTTGCAGGTTCTGAGGCGTGGCCCATATTTTGCACCTGCGCGTGAACTTTCATGGCTTCAACATCGTTTTGGAGGTGTGCACATAATGCTTAGCACATGTTTTCCACTGTGTTTCCCGGACAGGGACTCTGGTCAGGGTTTGTATATCCAGTGTGATTACTATATGGTCTGGTGTTACCAGTGTGCAATACACTTCTCATCTTAACATCCCGTACCCATGTTGCTGATTATCACACCCAGTATGCTTGCCCCTCTTGTGGGTGTGCTACGTTGTTCCTGGGCCTTTTGGTTTGTGGTTTAATGCCCTTTTGTCCTACACTGTTGCAGCTGGTATACTTCTCCCAGTCTATGTGTCTGGGTATTTGCAGTCAGCAAATATAATGTGGTTTGGAGGACTTGACATATTCATGTATTCCAGCATGGCGCAATGCAGTTCCTGGTGTTGGGCCAGTACTCTGTGGCAGGCTATACACTGGTGGGCGGTTTTAGCCACTGTTACTTGTGCATGGCTAGTCCATGCTGCTTTTTCTGGTGGTACCAACATGGGGGTGTGGTTATCCTTGTCATTGTTGATGGTCGCCCTCCTTTTGTAGCTTGTTCCAAGTGTTGAGGATGTACAGCACAGTCTGAGGTGTGACCTGGTGGTGTTAGGGTGCTGTTGTGAGCCTTGCCTCGGTATTCTGTTACAGCACAGTTATCAACATTCTCCATACTGGGTGGGCTTAGTCTGCATGCATCTTGCTGTTTGACCTTATCCCTTATCTGATTCTTATCCCTTCTGGTACCTATGGAGATAGGTTTGTGTTTTGCACCTTCCTATTCAGGGCACACTGTGCATGACAACGGCCTTTGCCAGTATCCATACGGCCTGCACTGATAGGTGCATGCCAGTCCTGGCAGGTGGTGCATCATGTCATGCTCAGCATGTCATCCCAGACTGGCACACAGTTCGTCCCCTTTGCCTACCTGCATTACTCCTGTAATTGTTGCACTTCATCATCTCGTTGTCCTGTTGTGGCATGCTGCTTGTTGAGGGTAGGATGTTAGACGGGGTCCTCAGGTGTGAATATGGTACTTGGTGTTACATTACTTGACACACAGCATTCATGCCTCAGGTGGTGCTGTAGGGCTGCCTCTGTCGGATGCACATATTACACTTACCCGTACATGTTTGTGAACAGGTTGTGTCACATTAGGCATCCCTGTTACTATATGGTGAGTCGGAGAGGGGTATCATTCCCAAGGTTCCTACTGAGCCAATGTATGTGCTATGCGTTGCCTCTTTGCCAGAGCCAGGGCATACTGGGCACGCCTCCTTCTGCCTACTGGGGCAGGCTCAGGTTGTTCCTCCTCCGAGTCACGCTGTGCCTGTGGTGGCCTTGGCGATGGTGGGGGGCTGTTTGGCCCAGCCCTATGGTGATCCTGCTGCAGCTGTTTTCGCATGATCATATTATGCAGCATAGCACATACCATGACAATTTGGGTACATGTAGTTGGTGTGTACTGCAAGGGTCCACCAGATGTGTCCAGACACCGGAACCGTGACTTGAGCAGCCCAAACACACGCTCTATTACATTCCGTGTTTGTGCGTGTGCCTCATTATGGCGTTCTTGTTCAGGTGTGTGTGCATTTCTGATGGGTGTCATCAGCCACGGCTCCAGTGCATATCCAGCATCCCCCACTAGGTGTCTGTGTGGGATGTCCCCATTGGCAAATGTCTGGTACAGCTGCATCAGATGCCAGATGTGGGAATCATGGTAGCTCCCAGGACAGCCGGCACACACATTCATTATTATGCCCTGGGCATCACACACGACCTGGCAGTTGATGGAGGGGAAGCCCTTGCGGTTTATGTAGGCCCTACCCCGCTCTCCTGCTGGTGCTTTGATGCGTATGTGTGTGCAGTCTATGGCACCCAGTACCTCAGGGTATTCCGCTATTTGCTGGAAGAGACGCATGTTGCTAGCCAATACCCCACGGGCATTGGGGAAGTATACATGATCACCGACATGTGCTGACATGGCATCCAGGAACTGGTGCAGTACCCTGGAAGATGATGCCTGTGATATCCCCATCATATCGTCAGTTGGTCTCTGGAAGGTACCTGTTGCTAGTATTCTTAGGCCAACACATACCTTGGTTTCCACTGGGATGGGTTCCCCTCTGTTGGTTCTGTGTGTGAGGCGTGGCCTGCACAGCTCCACTATTTGCTGCAGGAGGTCTCTGTCCACTCTATAGCGCTCTACTATCTCCAGCTCATGTAACCCGTGGTAGGTGACCCTGGGCCTGTACACTCTTCTCCGTCTCCTCACTGCGGGTTGTCTGGCACCATCTGCATTGTCACCACCCTCAGCAAGTCGCCTATGTCTCATTATGGCAGCTATGGCAGCCCCTAACATTTCTGCTCTGAGTTCAGCTTTTTCAGTTTTCACTTCTGATAACTGAACTCCTGTCTTGCAGTGTCTCTTGAGAGAAACATTCTGCACTGCTGTTTGCAGAGTTTTAAGTGCTGGGCTGGCCTAGTATTCTGCCTGTGTAATTGCCTGCATCTAATTGTTATCACCTGCTAGCTCCAGCAGTATTCCCTGCTAACTTCCTAGTACATCTGTTGTTTCCTTTTTCCTTGCTGTTTCCTTAGGGTGGGGCCGTGTGCAAACCAGCAAAACACGCCACAGTGGCTTACACGCCGCACACATACTTACACAGTTCAGAATCTGCTTATTCAGTTTTAGACGCGTGCGCCCGCCGCAAACAGTGTTAAACAGCTCCCAACACGCTCCCACATGCTTAGTCTGCCTTACACGCGCGCACACTGTCTTACACGCCACGCACACTGCCTTACACACTCTTTTACACCGTTACTCGCGGCGCCAAGGCGTCGCAAGATACGCCCAGCAAGAAACTTTGGTGTAGGCAACAGTGTACACCTTCCATTTCTTGGCTTTCTCATGTTTACTTGGGGGCACCTCCTCCCTTGATGTCTCTCTGACATCTGTCATGTAACTCTACCTTCCAATGACTTCTCTCCTTTCTACCATTCCCCTGTGATGTCACCTATCCCTACTCTGTTCCTCCCCTTCTGTAACTCTTACACTACTCAGACTGTGCTCATTTGCTATCTGACAGTGGTATTCAGTATCCTTGCCCTCATTTGCATCAGATTGCCTACTAATGCTTAGTTAGATCTCTTACACTTGGCTTCCCCTTGGCAACCACTACACGGTGGCCATGTTGGTTTTCCTATGCGGGTCCCTCCATTGACATTCGATATAATGCATGAACCCTACATTTGTAGGTTTAATACCTTCGCTTTCATGTTTTATGGAGCGCAGCCGTTGGCGTGGGGCTGCGCTGGGTTTACATCGGCAATTGCGAGAAAAAAAGAAAATTATTTTACCTTTTTTTGCATGGGGTTGCATTGCCAATGGCCACATATTTGGCCATTGGCATGCTGCCTATGACATATGCACCCTTTATTTGGAGATGACATGGCTCCATAGCGTTTGCAGAAATGTACTCAGTTGTCAACTGAGTACATTTCTGCAGCTAACACGGCTCTTACACGGGCTGTTCTGGGCTTTCTGGATCGCTAATCAGCCTCATTTGCATGCTATTCGGCTGCAAGTGGGCTGATTAGCTTAGCCACGCCCACTCCGTGTAAGAGCCGTGTTAGACTAACTCTTACACGGACTTTGGGCTGTTCCTGGATCACGAAGGCTACATGGAGTCTTACACTACTCTTAGACTCCGTGTAAGCCTTCGTGAATCCGGCCCTATGTCTGGCTAAGAAAACTGTTCAGAAATAAATGTCTAGGTTGCATAGTTTTCAAGATATGATTTTTTTGTGTGAAAGTTTAGAAAAAAGTATTATTTGGGGTTTGTGTGCATTATAATATAGAGTGTTTGTGAAAAAGACTTTGAATGCATTGATTACTATCACTGTGATACATTGCTATTTGTACAGTTTTAATAGCTTTTATTGTTCACAAATATTTATATTTGTTTATCGTATGCTTTTTAAGTTCACTTTTCAGAAGATGCTCTGGAATGCAAGATGAGTGTAGGCTGCTAATGGTGTGACATTCCATATGAGAGAAGTGTTAATTAGTTACAGAATGGGCAAGGAATGTTCTCCAGCAGAGTGTTACTGTACAGGTGGAATGGGCAAGGAATGTCCTCCAGCAGAGTGTTACTGTACAGGTGGAATGGGCAAGGAATGTTCTCCAGCAGAGTGTTACTGTACAGGTGGAATGGGCAAGAAATGTTCTCCAGCAGAGTGTTACTGTATAGGTGGAATGGGCAACGAATTTCCTCCAGCAGAGTGTTACTGTACAGGTGGAATGGGCAAGGAATGTCCTCCAGCAGAATGTTACTGTACAGGTGGAATGGGCAAGGAATGTTCTCCAGCAGAGTGTTACTGTACAGGTGGAATGGGCAACGAATGTGCTCCAGCAGAGTGTTACTGTACAGGTGGAATGGGCAACGAATGTCCTCCAGCAGAGTGTTACTGTACAGGTGGAATGGGCAACGAATGTGCTCCAGCAGAGTGTTACTGTACAGGTGGAATGGGCAAGGAATGTTCTCCAGCAGAGTGTTACTGTACAGGTGGAATGGGCAAGGAATGTTCTCCAGCAGAGTGTTACTGTACAGGTGGAATGGGCAACGAATGTCCTCCAGCAGAGTGTTGCTGTACAGGTGGAATGGGCAAGGAATGTCCTCCAGCAGAGTGTTACTGTACAGGTGGAATGGGCAAGGAATGTTCTCCAGCAGAGTGTTACTGTACAGGTGGAATGGGCAACGAATGTCTTCCAGCAGAGTATTAATGTACAGGTGGAATGGGCAAGGAATGTCCTCCAGCAGAGTGTTACTGTACAGGTGGAATGGGCAAGGAATGTTCTCCAGCAGAGTGTTACTGTACAGGTGGAATGGGCAACGAATGTCCTCCAGCAGAGTGTTACTGTACAGGTGGAATGGGCAAGTAATGTTCTCCAGCAGACTGTTACTGTACAGGTGGAATGGGCAAGGAATGTGCTCCAGCAGAGTGTTACTGTACAGGGGAATGAGCAACGAATGTCCTTCAGCAGAGTGTTACTGTACAGGTGGAATGGGCAAGGAATGTCCTCCAGCAGAGTGTTACTGTACAGGTGGAATGGGCAAGGAATGTTCTCCAGCAGAGTGTTACTGTACAGGTGGAATGGGCAAGGAATGTCCTCCAGCAGAGTGTTACTGTACAGGTGGAATGGGCAAGGAATGTCCTCCAGCAGAGTGTTACTGTACAGATGGAAAAGGCAACGAATGTCCTCCAGCAGAGTGTTACTGTACAGGTGGAATGGGCAAGGAATGTTCTCCAGCAGAGTGTTAGTGTACAGGTGGAATGGGCAACGAATGTCCTCCAGCAGAGTGTTACTGTACAGGTGGAATGGGCAAGGAATGTCCTCCAGCAGAGTGTTACTGTACAGGTGGAATGGGCAAGGAATGTCCTCCAGCAGAGTGTTACTGTACAGGTGGAATGGGCAAGGAATGTCCTCCAGCAGAGTGTTACTGTACAGGTGGAATGGGCAAGGAATGTTCTCCAGCAGAGTGTTACTGTACAGGTGGAATGGGCAAGGAATGTCCTCCAGCAGAGTGTTACTGTACAGGTGGAATGGGCAAGGAATGTCCTCCAGCAGAGTGTTACTGTACAGGTGGAATGGGCAAGGAATGTCCTCCAGCAGAGTGTTACTGTACAGGTGGAATGTGCAAGGAATGTCCTCCAGCAGAGTGTTACTGTACAGGTGGAATGGGCAACGAATGTCTTCCAGCAGAGTATTAATGTACAGGTGGAATGGGCAAGGAATGTCCTCCAGCAGAGTGTTACTGTACAGGTGGAATGGGCAAGGAATGTCCTCCAGCAGAGTGTTACTGTACAGGTGGAATGGGCAAGGAATGTTCTCCAGCAGAGTGTTACTGTACAGGTGGAATGGGCAAGGAATGTCCTCCAGCAGAGTGTTACTGTACAGGTGGAATGGGCAAGGAATGTCCTCCAGCAGAGTGTTACTGTACAGGTGGAATGGGCAAGGAATGTCCTCCAGCAGAGTGTTACTGTACAGGTGGAATGTGCAAGGAATGTCCTCCAGCAGAGTGTTACTGTACAGGTGGAATGGGCAACGAATGTCTTCCAGCAGAGTATTAATGTACAGGTGGAATGGGCAAGGAATGTCCTCCAGCAGAGTGTTACTGTACAGGTGGAATGGGCAAGGAATGTTCTCCAGCAGAGTGTTACTGTACAGGTGGAATGGGCAACGAATGTCCTCCAGCAGAGTGTTACTGTACAGGTGGAATGGGCAAGTAATGTTCTCCAGCAGACTGTTACTGTACAGGTGGAATGGGCAAGGAATGTGCTCCAGCAGAGTGTTACTGTACAGGGAATGAGCACGAATGTCCTTCAGCAGAGTGTTACTGTACAGGTGGAATGGGCAAGGAATGTCCTCCAGCAGAGTGTTACTGTACAGGTGGAATGGGCAAGGAATGTTCTCCAGCAGAGTGTTACTGTACAGGTGGAATGGGCAAGGAATGTCCTCCAGCAGAGTGTTGCTGTACAGGTGGAATGGGCAAGGAATGTTCTCCAGCAGAGTGTTAGTGTACAGGTGGAATGGGCAACGAATGTCCTCCAGCAGAGTGTTACTGTACAGGTGGAATGGGCAAGGAATGTCCTCCAGCAGAGTGTTACTGTACAGGTGGAATGGGCAAGGAATGTCCTCCAGCAGAGTGTTACTGTACAGGTGGAATGGGCAAGGAATGTCCTCCAGCAGAGTGTTACTGTACAGGTGGAATGGGCAAGGAATGTCCTCCAGCAGAGTGTTACTGTACAGGTGGAATGGGCAAGGAATGTCCTCCAGCAGAGTGTTACTGTACAGGTGGAATGGGCAAGGAATGTCCTCCAGCAGAGTGTTACTGTACAGGTGGAATGTGCAAGGAATGTCCTCCAGTAGAGTGTTACTGTACAGGTGGAATGGGCAAGGAATGTCCTCCAGCAGAGTGTTACTGTACAGGTGGAATGGGCAAGGAATGTCCTCCAGCAGAGTGTTGCTGTACAGGTGGAATGGACAAGGAATGTTCTCCAGCAGAGTGTTACTGTACAGGTGGAATGGGCAAGGAATGTCCTCCAGCAGAGTGTTACTGTACAGGTGGAATGGGCAACGAATGTGCTCCAGCAGAGTATTAATGTACAGTTAATGCCCACTGAAAAAACAATGTACTGTGAAACTCAGACACTTAAAAAGCAGACGGCCACCATTTTTACACTCTCTAAACCACATTTTGCTGTGTAGAGACCATAAAATTAAAAAGAAAAACAACTAAATTAAATTAAAAAAGAAAAGTGTGTGTGTGTGTGTGTGTGTGTGTGTGTGTGTGTGTGTGTGTGTGTGTGTGTGTGTGTGTGTGTGTGTGTGTGTGAGCTTGTCTTTCTGAACGTGTGCTTTATGCATTAGAGTCTGTCTGAGTTTCTGAATGTGTTTATGTATGTGTTTGTGTATAAACATTAAATACATATATAATGATATAAAATATTTCCTCTAAGAAAAATTGCTTATACTACAGCAAATCTAAAACATTAGGTGAAGGAACTATTTTACATAGAACATATAAAAATATAGTACTTAAAATATATATAAACAATTTAACAGATAGTTCATTCTCCAAGCACAATAATCCCCTCCAGGGTGTATGTTATAGGTTCATAGGTTCATACATTGGTACTAGGCTATCGGTCCTAGGGCCTATACAGGCTTAGCTATAACAATTCCCTGGATACTTCTTCCCACAATATTTACTTCCCTGGACCCCTGTCTAGCAGGGCGACTGACATAATCCCCGGAGTGAATTTCCTATCTCCCATCCAATCATCAAGGTTCCTTTTGAAGAGGTCCAAGGAGGCTCTCTGCTTGACATGTATGGGCAGTCTATTCCAGAGTATGGGGAGTCTCTGGGTCAGGAATCTATCCCTCTAGTATGTTTTGTTCATTGTGATGACAAGGTTTAGATCCCTGGAGCGTGTGGCTCTGAGGGATTTGGATTTCTTTAAGTCGAGCATGTCCAACAGCTCATTGTTTGATATGGCCTTGTATGTTAAGCAGAGATCGCCTCTGAGTAGACGATATGCCACAGAGTATAGCTGGAGTTTTATTAGACGGTCAGCATATGGCATCTGCTTTAGGCCTGTGTTTCTTTTAGTGAGGTATTTCTGCGGCCTTTCCAGCTGTTGCAGATGTCTTGTGAGGTACATACCAAACGGGGTGTTATACTCTATAATGGGTCTAATGAGACATGAGTACAGTGGGACAATGACCTCCTTCTTCCTGGATGAAAAGCCCCTAGTGATGAGGTGTGCCACATAGAAGGATTTCCTGACTGTTGTGGCAATGTGGTTATCAGTGAGACTACTGTCCACCTGTGTCCCTAAGTTTCTCATCACACTTTCGGTGTATAGTGTACTGCCACCTATGTTGTAATTCATGGGTACATAGTTTTTCCCAAAGGGGATAACTATACATTTCTTGGCATTAAGCTTGAGCTCATGGCTCTGGCACCAAGCATCTGGTTCTGTAAGGCCCTTTTGTAGAAAATCTACATAATTTGGGGATTCAATAATGGCTCCCAGTTTGCAGTCATCTGTGAACTTTGTTAGCCAGAGTCTCTTAGTGTTGACCTGTACTTTTGAGAAGTAGGTGCCAAACAAGAGCAGTCCCAGGACTGAACCCTGAGGTACTCCACTTGTTACTTGTCTGGAGCTGGATTTGGAGTCGGCTACTTTTACAGTCTGGGTTCTGTCAGTAAACCAGTTGGCAACCCACCGAGTGACGTAGGGATCTATACCCAGCTAAGTACGTTTATGATTCCAGAGTGGGGGATGGTGTTGAAGGCCTTGGTGAGGTCCAGATAGGCTGTGTGGACCACCTTACCCTCGTGCATAGCTATGGAGACTGATTCAAATAAGTCAGTCAGATTCAGGAGACAAGATCGGCCCTTCACGGACCCAAACTGGGTGGGGTCCAGTGTTTGAAGGTTGCCAATGTCTTTGTTTATAGGTTCCATGATAATGCATTCCATCCCCTTGCAGATCAGTCTTGTCAGACTGATGGGATGGTAGTTCCCAAGATCCAAGGTGGATCCCCCTTGTGGAGTGGGATAACTGTAGCTGTGCGCCACTCAGTGGGCATGAAGCCTGAGGTGAGGCTATGATTAAACTTGACACTTATTATGGACTATTATTATTATTATTATTATGGATTATTACTTATTGTGGAAGTAATGCCCTTCCAGGGGTGTAGTTGTGATAAGGCTCAGAACACCCCTGGGCATGTGCTATTTACACAACAGGGTGTTGGACATTATTGCTTGCTTCAAATCTAGGAAGTAAGACTAGGAAGTAAGTAATATGAGCTATAAATAAGCCTCACTATATGATTAGTGCCCATTAGTTGTTGCTGTGTTCCTCTCTTCTACAACAAAATATTTTGAACTTAAAGGCTTGGTTTTCCTTGTTCTGCATATAATCGCATGGCATCATAGCTCTATGGTTACAGATATTCCTCTTAACGAAACCTGCCATGACCATACCTATGATATTTTAAAATAAATAAATAAAAAACGTACAATAGGGTGGTTGCATAAGTGTGCACACCCTTAAACTAATACTTTGTTGAAGCACCTTTTGATTTAATTACAACATTCAGTCTTCTTGGGTAGGAGTCTATCAGCATGGCACATCTTGACTTGGCAATATTTGCCCACTCTTCCTTGCCAAAGTGCTCCAAATCTGTCAGATTGCGAGGGCATCTCTTGTGCACAGCCCTCTTCAGCTCACCCCACAGACTTTCTATTGGAGTTAGGTCTGGGCTCTGGCTGGGCCATTCCAAAACTTTAATTTTCTTCTAATGAAGCCATTCTTTTGTTGATTTGAATGTATGCTTGGGGTCATTGACATGTTGAAATGTGAAATTCCTCTTCATCTTCAGCTTTCTAGCAGATGCTTGAAGGTTTTGAGCCAAAAGTGACTGGTATTTGGAACTGTTCATGATTCCCTCCACCTTGACTAAAGCCCCAGTTCCAGCTGAAGAAAAGCAACCCCAAAGCATGATACTGCCACCACCATGCTTCACTGTGGGGATGGTGTTCTTTTGGTGATGCAAAGTGCTGTTTTTATGCCAAACATACCTTTTGGAATTGTGGCCAAAAAAGTTCAACCTTGGTCTCATCAGACCATAAAACATTTTCCCACATGTTTTTGGGAGACTTGATGTATTGTTTTGCAAATTTTAGCCGGGCCTGGATGTTTTTCCTGTGTAAGAAAAAGCTTCCTTCTTGCAACCCTACCCCATGGCCCAGACATATGGAGAATACGGGAGATTGCTGTCACATGTAGTACACAACCAGTACTTGCCAGAAATTCTTGCAGCTCCTTCAGTTGCTGTAGGTCTCTTGGCAGCCTCCCTGGCCAGTTTTCGTCTTGTCTTTTCATCAATTTTGGAGGGACGTCCAGTTCTTTCTTTTTGATGACTGTCTTCACTGTGTTCCATGGTATATCCAGTGCTGTGGAAATTTTTTTGTACCCTTCTCCTTTCTGATACCTTTCAACAATGAGACCCCTTTGATGCTTTGTAAACTCTGTGAACCATGGCTTTTGCTGTGGTAGGCAACTGAGTAAATGTCAGGAAAATCCTGCTAGGACAGCCAAACCTTATTTGGAGTTAATCAGAGTCTCTTTAATTGATGGCAGGTGTGTACCCAAGAAGACTGAATGCTGTAATTAAATCAAAAAGTGCTTCAACAAAGTATTAGTTTAAGAGTGTGCACACTTATGCAACCAATTTATGGTACATTTTTTATTTTTTATATTTTTCCCCCTAACAGATTTGTTTTTCAATTGAATAGTACAGATTATAGGTCACATTAAAGGTGGGAAAAGTTTTGAAATTATTTATTGTGGTCTCATTTTTTATATCACAAAAACCTGGCATTTTAACAAGGGTGTGTACACTTTTTATATCCACTCTGCATGTTTCTTTTTCTACATTTTTTCAGTCCAACATTACTTGAGTTGCTGAGTTCTTTTCTTGCCTTCTCCTCCTCCTGAAAATTATTCTACATGCACTGCTCCCAAAACAACATTCTGTTTCTATGCCTTTTGCTCATTCCTTTTTATAAAGATCCCATCCCCAGTTATTTTGTCTCCTTTACAATATGTAGATCATCTTTTAGTTTTTATAATAGATTTTGATTTCCATTTTCAAGCAATTGCTTTTTGGCAGCACTACCATTAAGCTTAGTAAGGCCTTACTGTGGCTAGATAATTCAGTCCCTATACCCCAGCTCAAGAGAATAATTTCCATAGTTACAGCCATTTGTCCCCCCCCCCCCCCAACATTTTTGCCAAAATACTGTGTGGAGCATCTTTAAAATCTGCCAACTCATTACATTCCTAAAAACATGTTCCCAATTATCTCTCAGACACCCCCATCATACCTCTATACCTCTAGCATTTGTTATCTACCAGGGGAAACGTTTTCTCCTACTTACTCTGTTCTTCCTGTGAGAACAAAAAACATAATTTTGTGTACCAGTGCCATCATGTCACTTTATTCTCTTCTGGTCTCTAGTCAGAAGTGTTGTAGCTTCTTAAATCTCTAGTCATATCAATTTACCCTCCATCACAAACCACTTCAAATAGCTTTTTTTTTCTGCTGTCCTTGCAAATTCGTGGTACTCTCAATTTGCACTGGCCCTACAATGGCATACAGTTCTCAAGTTGTAGCCTGACCAGGACACAGTAGAACTGATGTACTACCACTGTGTTTTTGGAGTCTATTTCCATGAAAATTTATTCTAGTACTTACTAAGCCATTACCACTGCCTTCTCACTCTGTTCTTGGTAGTCTAGTCCAGGCCTAATCAACATTCTTAGATATTTTACCAAGTCTGTTGTTATCCATTCTACTCCCCAGCTGAGATCCTGCTCCAGAATAGCGTTGTCCTGGGTAAAGAACTTTGAGTATGTCTGCAGTAAACCTCAACTGCAATACTTCATCCCCCCTGCTCAGGAGTTCCAAAATCTTCCTTAGACGCCACTCGCTCATCATCACTGCTGCTTGTGCTTCTTCTTAAAAGTACTCAAGTGTATTATTCTGCTACATTTATTACTGCTTGGTAGTAGCCTGATTAAATTGTAACTGATATTCTAAGCCTTTTGGTTTAAGGACTTGGGCTTCAGACCAGTTGTTTTACATTAAGAAGGTTTGTGGACTGCATTGTTATGGCAGGGCAGGTAGCTTATATCTTTCTAAGTTGGGAATTGCTGACTGAAGGCTCAGTGTCTATTATTCTAAAAGTGTATTAGTTCTGGTTTAAGCACTTGGGCTTCAGGCCAGTTATTTTCCATTAGGAAGGTTTGTGGTCTGCACTCTTGTGGGAGGAGAGGCTAGATTCTACCCTTCTGAGCTGGGAATTTCTGGTTAAAGTCTTATTGTGCCTGCCTATTTGATCTGTTTCTTTCTGAAATGTGTGTGCCTTGTTTGCTTTAGCCCAGAAGTTAGTAGTTTATTGGCCATTTTGGGCTAATTTCTATCTCTTTCTTTTCCCTACTATACAAATCCCATTTGCGCGGTTTTGCGTGCTGGGCAGCGCCGGTTAGCTAGGGTTAAACTATTCCTGGCTCCACAAAGTGTACTCTTCAATTTTTCCTTTGGAACTAGACAAACTTTCAACTTAAGCACTCAAATCAATTCACTTCACAGCCCAGCACTTGCTCAAAACTCATAGCAAGCACTAATTAACCCTAGCACTAGACCCCCTATACTGTCCAGAAGGACAAGGCTCTCTATTCGCCCCTACCAGCCAATCAGTAAAACAGCTCACTTTACCTATTCAGGCATCTCCAAAGGGCAGTTTCAGGTGTACTCTCCAGTCCAACTGGTAAATCTGGGCATTTTCAGGCAATGTTACAACTGCCTCATGTACACAGAAAACCCTCTCCTCCTACCACCAAACACTAATGTATGCGAGAGATACAATTATACAGCCAAACTGGAGGCAAAGCTCTCTCAACCCAAGACTAGAACTGACAGTCAAGAGGAGAAGGAAAATACTTGCAACACACCACCAGTCGCACATAGACCTACTAATCCAACACCAGCAAATAACACACATAAATATACAAAAACATACTCGGAGGCTCTAAATAAAAATCTGCAAAAGCAACAGAGACCTCCAAAGCAGACACCCAAGCAACCTCCACACCCCATCACAAACCATGAAACACATACTTCACATAATCAGTGTGCCATGCAATCACAACCCTTAAGGCAAAATAACATACCCAACGCACTAGTAATAGGTGACTCTATAAGGCACACTGATGTCCTACTAACTAGGTTGGACAAGGAGAAGGTTACAGTTAGCTGCCTGTTGGGCGCCAGGATCTGCCACATAACACAAGCACTCAAATTGCTCCAGAACATATACAAATATGACTCTATCATTGTCCATGTTGGTGTGAATGACCTGAGATGTACCTCCCTGGACTACATGAAAACAGACATGGAAGAGCTCTCTGATCATGTAGCCCAGGCCGGTATGACCCTGACCCTGACTAGCATCCTGCCTTCACCAAGAATGATGCCACAGTATAAAGAAAAAAATGATCAATTTCAACAATTGGCTATGTTTCTGGTGTCATTCAAAGGGGATCCAGTATCTGTCTACCTGGGATGACATGCTCGACAAGCCACGTTGCTTCATAAGAGATAGCTTGCACCTGTCACCCTTAGGCTTTCAAATACTGGCCAAGGCTTTTGCCACCCCCATAGTGCCTTTTTAGGCAAGGCTCAAAAGACAAACCCACGACCATAAATAGAACAAGTAACCAAAAACTGAGGGTAATGCTACTCAATGCCAGAAGTCGAAACTTCAAAATGCATGCACTCAAGGCACTCCTCAGTATGGAGAGTACTGATATCTGTGCAGTAACAGAAACCTGGTTTAAGGCTCCAGACAGCACCCTAGCACTACCAGGATTTAACTCATACCATACTTTCTGGCTACAGAACCCAGACCAAAACACAAAAGGCAGAGGTGTATCCATATTCATCAAGGATACCCACACCTCCAGATTAGTGGCACAGCACAATGCCTCAGAGATCATACATGTGCAACTAACAATGGGCAAAACTGAAATTCAAATTGTAGCTTGCTACAGATCACCCACCATGACCCAAGACCCCCATTCCAGATTTCTGGAGACACTGGAAAATATGAAGGTCCTACCAAATGCCCTAATATTGGGTGATTTCAATTACTCAAACATTAACTGGGAGAACTACTCAAGTACTAACTCCCTTTCCCAACGCTTCCTAGAATTTATAAACTCGAATGCCCTGGATCAAATGGTCAACACCCCCACCAGAGGTGACAACATATTGGACCTGGTCATCACCAACATGGAGAACCGTTGTTCTACACTGGAGGTCAACCCCTTACTGGTTAGATCAGACCATAGACTAATCACTTTGGATATCCACATTCTGCCCCCACCCCCAATCAAGGAAACCACCATGAAAAACTTTTCAAAAGCAAACTTCACATTACTGTCCAAACTGCTGAATCCCTTGCAAAGGCACTCTATGAGCACCTGCAAGAATGCATGGATCGTGCTATCCCAAGCAAAACCAAGACTCACTCCTCCAAGAAAAGGAAACCAGTCTGGTGGACCCCTGCCATAAATAAGCTATACAATCAAAGGAGGAAACTAGTACAGAAAAAAAGTAAAATCTCAAGAAGGAGAGACATCCCTGATCAGTATCAGCAAGAAACTACGATCCCTCATAAAATCATCCAAGGCTAGCTTTGAAAAAAAAATTGCCAAGGACTCCAAAGATAACCACAAAGTGTTCTTTAGCTATGTCAAGAACCTAAGTGGAAACTCTCAGATGTGCTCTGAGTTAGTGCAGAATGGCACAAAATACACTGAACTGACTGATATTGCCAATATTCTGGCAGACAGGTTTAGTGCAAACTTCACCCTCCTCTTACCCCCTAAAGGGCACATAACCATACCAGAAGAATGTAGATCCCCAGCAATCACTGTCACACAGGTTAAAACAGCCCTATCCAAAGCCAAAAACACAGCTTCAATGGGACTGGACGGTGTCCCAGGCTGTGTCTTACACAAGCTCAAAAATGAACTAACCCCTCACCTAAACACACTGTTCAAACCCAGCCTCTCTACAGGCTATGTACCCATAGAGTGGCACACAGCAACAGTTATCCCACTCCACAAAGGTGGAGTCACAATGGACCCCAGGAACTATCACCCTATAAGCTTGACTAGCCTGGTCTGCAAGGCTATGGAGTACATCATCATGGAACTCATTAACAGAGACATTGGGAACCTCCAAACATTGGACCCTACACAGTTTGGCTTTGTTAAGGGCAGATCATGCCTCCTAAACCCATTGGACTTCTTTGAGACAGTTACCAAGGCTTTAGATGAGGGAAAGGAGGTCCACACAGCCTACCTAGATCTTGCAAAGGCTTTCAACACCATTCCCCATTCTGGTATTATAGACAAGCTCACCAGCCTGAACATAAACCCCTACGTCATGAGATGGGTTGCCAGTTGGCTCATGAATAGAACCCACACAATGAGAGTTGCAGGCTCTAGGTCCGACTCTAAACCAGTTACAAGTGGCATCCCACAGGGCTCAGTCATGGGACCCCTCCTGTTCGGTATATACTTCTCAGAGGGACAGGCAAGCACAGGAGGACTATGGCTGTCCAAATTCACAGACAACTGCAAACTGGGGGCCATAATTGACTCTCTGGCTGATACAGACATCCTCCAGAAGGGTCTCACTGAGACAGATACCTGGTGTCAAAATCATGGCCTCAAGCTAAATGCCATAAAGTGCATAGTCATCCCCTTTGGAAAAAACAAAATACCCACAAACTACCACATACATGGTAGTCCCCTAAATACAGAAAATGTAATAAGGGATCTGGGGACCCAAGTAGATAGTAATCTCTCCTTTGATAAACATATTGCCAAGGTGGTTAGAAAATCCTTCTATGTGGCCCACCTAATCACAAAAGGGTTTGCATCTAGAGCAAAAGAGGTTATTGTGCCCCTCTCCTCATCACTCATCAGACCCATCATAGAGTACAACGCCCCATTTGGGATGTACCTTACAAGACATCTGCAACAGCTGGAAAGACCACAGAAGTACCTCACCAAGAGGATTACTGGTCCCAAACAGATGCCCTATGCAGCCTGACTGAAGAAACTTCAGCTGTACTCGGTTGCATACCGCTTACTCAGAGGTTATCTCTGCCTGACATACAAGGCCATGTCCAACCCAGAATTGATGGACATGCTCCACCTAAAAAAAAAAAAAAAACAAATCCCCAAGAGCCACATGCTCTAGGGATCTACACCTCACCACAATGATAAATAGGACATGCTAGAGGGATAGTTTCCTGTCCCAAAGACCCCCATGCTTTGGAACAGGATTCCAATCTACATTAGGCAGAGCCCATCACTAACACTCTTAAAGAGAAACCTTGAGGAGTGGATGGGAAACAGAAAATTTACCCCAGGGATCACTGCAGTGGCTCTGCTGGACAGAGGCACTGGGAACTAATGGCTCTGCTGGACAGAGGCACAGGGAACTATTCTAAGGGGTTGGTGAAAGCCAACACATTCTGGCTAGGCTTATAGATGCACTCAGGCAGATAGCCTAGTACTTACCTATGAACCAATGAACCTATGCCTTCTTTGTATCATCCATGAAGAACTGAATCATGTCCTCTGTTCTTCAGATCCCCCCTCCCCTGCAGTATGCCACTAGTCACTCTCTTTATTGTAGACATTGTGCCTTTCCACACAGCCTTCTGGGTCTTACCATTTCAACCATTGAGTTTACAGTACTTATACTTATACTTTTTACTCTTCATTCATCCTGTCCAGTTTTTGTATCAGCCACCTGTGCAAAACTAAGTCAAAGGCCTAGATGACGTCACAATAGGCCATGCCTGCTAATGCTCTCTTTATCAGAATCTCCAGTAATGCATTCACATATTTGGATCAGATTAAACTGGCTGGTTCTTCTGGTCACAAACCCATGTTGGTTGTTGTTCAAGAGATTGTTCCTCTCTAGGAAAACAAACAGATTTTCCCTAGGAAATCCATCCATGACTCACCTTGCCACTGCTGTTGGGCTAAGAGGACTAAAATTCTTTAGATTGCTCATGCCTCCTTTTGTCCTTGTAAATGGATATCACAGCAGCTGTTTTCTACTCTGTAGCCATGTGTGCAGTGGCAATTGATTCATTAAATACCTTTATAAGGGGATCTGCCTGAACAATTGCCAAATTCCAGTGCTTCTAGCAATATACTTTATAACACCCAGTTCTCTCTAATTTCTTCCTTCTGTAACACATCTGTCTACTGGTTGTAGAACTTTGGCATCTCCCTCTGATTTTCTTTTATAAAGACTGAAACAGCACACTAATTAAACACATGTGTTTTTAACTAGTATTTCATGATCTACTTCTCTTCTTTGCACAGCCTGGTTAATTGTAGCCCCCCCACCCCCCCAGTATAGCTAAAGAAATGTTGTTCCCCTTCTGGAATCCTTCTGCCATCTCCCTTTCAGTTTGTGCCTTTGCTGCCCTCACATCACGTGTTTCCTTTCTGCTTGTTTCTTAGTCCTGTGTCCCCTCCGCTCCCTACCTCCCCCTTTCACCACTTCTGTGTCTTACCTTTTACTCTAATTGAAGCTTCACCTTTCTGTGGCTTCATTTACTTTTTTGTCTCTTTATCAAATGATTGTCCATAGTCCCAAATATTGCTTCTTTGACCCCCTGACTTCTGTATTCCTTCAGGTGCCCCAATCCTATAACTTTGATTTGACCCTCTCCCACATCTTATCATAACTCACTTCCTTAAACTTCACACCAGTGCCTTTGTCTTTTCTGTTCATCTCAGCTGTAAACTACACAGGGGCATGAGTACTTTTAGTTAGTGTTGATTTTAACTGGACCAGTGCTCTTTCTACCTTGATTTGCACCCAATCCGAAATTAATTTCTTCCTGATACAATCCAACTCCACTTGGCTGAAGACCACATGGTCCAAGATATCAGTCAACTCCACTCCCTTTCTGCCCCAGAATTTAGAATGTCTTTGTGTGTTGCAAGCAGATTCAGAGGTCTCATAACAATAGACCTCTTCCACTTACCCCAGTTCATTATTTTGTATTGATTTCTTGTATCCTTTTGTCTTGATTTAGCTGCAGATCAGTATATTATATTTATTCACCATATGAAGGGGATGATAAAGTAAGTGGACAGGATTAGAACCTAGGGTGATGCTTAAGGAAGATGAAGGAGGGAATGTCGATGGTCTTCATTCTGTTTGACCTCAGCTTTGATGTCCTCTTTTATGTACATCCCTAGTCCAACTTCTTCTTCTTCTTGTATTTTCACATACATGCAATTAAAGTTTTCCAGATTATCCATACAGAGAATAATCAATTACTATTTACAGACTTGATCAACACTAAAGATGTGACTGATTTTAGAAACTGCACATAGAAAAAGGCATATAGGAAATGTCAAGAAGGCTAGAATTATTGGAATAAGAGACAGAATTTTCTAAAGCCTTTGGAAGTGGATAATTTAATTCAATATCAAAGTAAATGTGATTTGAAAGATGACAATTGTGAGTTGTTTTATGTGGCATGAAGGAGTGACTTAGTCTACAAGAGCTGTTTTTGGAACATGCACATTCTTTAGTTTCTACTGAGTAAAGTGAGGAAGTATACTACAGAAAGTGGAAGCCATCTTGGTTTGCATTGCATATGGAATGGAAAAATGTGTTGAGTGTTGTCATAAAGTAAGTATATTGCAAGAATGTAGAATTTCGCTCAGTTAACAATGCATATGGAATGTAAAATGTGTTAAGTGCTGTTACAAAGTACATAGGTGCCGGAACCATAGAGCGAGGGGGAGGGAGCACCCTCCCCCCATACTTTTACAGCTGTAAGACCTATAGGCGGACCCATGCGTGCATTGCACGCTAACATAAATTCAAACAGAAATGTGCATGGAAATAACTATGTTCCACATCAAGCCTGCTGCTACATTCCTGATCACATGCTGTCAGAGTCACAGTAAGCAGAGAATTTATGTGTTTTGGTTTCCACTTTTATGGTCCATTTATTATGCTATACAGGAGGCTGGAAGGTCCGTTTATTATGTTTTGGAAGGTAAATTTATTATGTTATGCAGGAGGCTGGAAGGTCTGTTTATTATGTTATGCAAGTAAGGTCCATTTAATTATGGTGTGTGTGTGTATAAAATGCCCCAGTTACTTATGACTGGTGGTTAGAATTACTCAAGTTCAAGCTCTGTACCTTAGGTACGGGAGCCTGCATTCTCTACCCACACCACCACTTGTGATCCAGGGAGTTTGGCCTGTTCCTCTTACAATTTGTGTTTTTCTGGCAAATCTGTGAGAATGGAATTCACTAAATAATGATAGTTCTTTAAGTTTCAGTCTTCTTATATTTTTTGTAAACACTTGGTAACATAAAACACTACTTTAGCAACGTTCTAAGATTATACAAGCAATATTTAAAATGTGTCCCTAGTTTTGGGCCTTTGCCCCCTAAATAAATATTGGATTTTTCCAGATTTCTTCTGCTGTGAAATTGAGTGATTCAATTGTGTCAAATGGATGGTGCAGTGGTAGTGCTGTCGCTTCATAGCAAGAAGTTTTTGGTTTGATTCTTGGCTGGGGTGCCTCCTATGTGGTGTCTGTATGTCCTCCCTGTGTTTGTGTGGGTTTCCTCTGGGTGCTCTGGTTTCCTCCCATGTTACAAAGACATGCATCTGGAGCATTTCTCCCTGGGCCTCTACTATAAAATTGGCTTTGTTCCAAGTTGGACTTTCCTGGTAAACAAATATTAAATAAATAAAACATTTTGCTGAGATCTTCAAGGAAAAAAGAAGTTTAGTGTTGCTTTTTCTAAGTCTGTTTGCATTGTTAGTAGCACAACAGGTTGTAGCCTTACTTTTGATGCAGAAGGCTGTGGGTTCTACTCCCACAGTATGCAGATGAATCATTGATACTGTACTGTGTTGTACTTTAAAGGGAGTGGATGCTGCAGTCCTGTGAATGTCCTCCTTTGGAGGAATTACCTAGTAACTATGAACCTGTTATCAGTTTGCATTCCATTCCCTATTGCAATATTACTAGCTTATAATTGTTTAATGTAACATAGGCAATTTATTCTTCAAGGGCAACAACCACTTCATTTGCAGATGAAACAATGAAATATAAAGTTGTTCTCTAGCAGCAACCTCTTTGTTAGTTAGAGATCCCTTTAATGTGTAATTATTTAGATGACTTACTTCTGCATAAATTTTACATATTTACTGATATTGGTAGATTGTAATGACAGAAGTTTGCATGGCCTTTTATAGTTGAAATTTTCTGAAATGGGTAGTTTGGTCAATGGTTCATACATTTTATTCCATTGCTTACTAGAAGACTGTTCAAAACTATAAATTTAAAACACAATCTAACAACTGGTGCTGTATTATACAAGGAATATAATTTAATACAATCAGGAAGGTGAATCAAGGAATGCATACATGTATGCATAATAATGATATTTCTTTAAGTTTCAGTCTTCTTATATTTTTTGTAAACACTTGGTAACATAAAACACTACTTTAGCAACGTTCTAAGATTATACAAGCAATATTTAAAATGTGTCCCTAGTTTTGGGCCTTTGCCCCCTAAATAAATATTGGATTTTTCCAGATTTCTTCTGCTGTGAAATTGAGTGATTCAATTGTGTCAAATGGATGGTGCAGTGGTAGTGCTGTCGCTTCATAGCAAGAGGTTTTTGGTTTGATTCTTGGCTGGGGTGCCTCCTATGTGGTGTCTGTATGTCCTCCCTGTGTTTGTGTGGGTTTCCTCTGGATGCTCTGGTTTCCTCCCATGTTACAAAGACATGCATCTGGAGCATTTCTCCCTGGGCCTCTACTATAAAATTGGCTTTGTTCCAAGTTGGACTTTCCTGGTAAACAAATATTAAATAAATAAAACATTTTGCTGAGAGCTTCAAGGAAAGAGAAGTTTAGTGTTGCTTTTTCTAAGTCTGTTTGCATTGTTAGTAGCACAACAGGTTGTAGCCTTACTTTTGATGCAGAAGGCTGTGGGTTCTACTCCCACAGTATGCAGATGGATCATTGATACTGTACTGTGTTGTACTTTAAAGGGAGTGGATGCTGCAGTCCTGTGAATGTCCTCCTTTGGAGGAATTACCTAGTAACTATGAACCTGTTATCAGTTTGCATTCCATTCCCTATTGCAATATTACTAGCTTATAATTTCTTAATGTAACATAGGCAATTTATTCTTCAAGGGCAACAACCACTTCATTTGTAGATGAAACAATGAAATATAAAGTTGTTCCCTAGCAGCAACCTCTTCGTTAGTTAGAGATCCCTTTAATGTGTAATTATTTAGATGACTTACTTCTGCATAAATTTTACATATTTACTGATATTGGTAGATTGTAATGACAGAAGTTTGCATGGCCTTTTATAGTTGAAATTTTCTGAAATGGGTAGTTTGGTCAATGGTTCATACATTTTATTCCATTGCTTACTAGAAGACTGTTCAAAACTATAAATTTAAAACACAATCTAACAACTGGTGCTGTATTATACAAGGAATATAATGTAATACAATCAGGAAGGTGAATCAAGGAATGCATACATGTATGCATGGCCCTACAAATGTGTTTGAAAACAGCCCAGAGGAAGTGTGAAAGGCTCAATATTATGGGCAAATTTTAAGCTTTACTCTTGTTACCAAAGCAATGGATGAAGGTAAAACAGTTCACACCACAACCTTGACCTGACTAAGCCTTTTGACACAATCCTCTACTCAGGTGTAATTCAAAAGATGAATAATGTAGGAGCAAACACTAGCCGGATTGTCAACTTTCTCACAGGATGCAGGAGATCAAAATGGGTCTATATTATATGTTTGAAGTTTAAAAACTTCAAACGTTAAATAATCAAATTTAAATGTTCAAAGTTTCAAACATCGAACATATAATAAAAAAAAAAAACAAAAACCAAACGTAACTTACCTGACTAGTGTAGGCAGGGGGGAAAGCCCTCCTGCACCCCCACATCCTCCCTCTTTAAATATACCAACTCCGAGACTGTACTATAGTGCGGTAAAGGGAAGATTTCCCTTACTGCACTGTAGTGCGGTCTCAGAGTTGGCATATTTAAAGACCGGGAGTTTTTGGAGGTGCAACCCTCCATGTGGGAGGTGCATGGGGGCTTGCCCCCCTGCCTACAGCTATTAGTTTTGGGTTTGTTTTTTTTTTTTTACATATATTCAAAGTTTTATAACTTTAAACATTTAAATTCAATATTTTAATGTTCAAAGTTATAAAACTTTGAATATATCATATATAACCGATCAAAATAGGGAAGAGACCAGCCACCAATGGAGTTCCCCAGGGTTTGGTGCTGAGACTTTTTCTGTTTGGCTAATATATCTCAAAAGTAAAAGGAAATTCCAAAAGGCTTTGGTCGGCTAAGTTTGAGATGACTGCAAGCTAGGAGAAGTTATTGATTCCCCAAATGACTTAACCATCATGCAGGAAGGTTTGTCCAAAAAATAACTGGTGTCAAAATCATAACAATGCCCTCTGAGAACTGACCCAATTGTTTGGCATTTGGGAACTTGTGTACAGTGACCTAACTTTTGACCAACATGTGCCCAGAATCATAAGAAACCCTTTCTGTATTGCACAGCTTATAAACAAATTATTGTAACTAGATCTAGACATGTTGTTGTCCCCCTTTACAAAGTTTTCATTAGGTCAATCATTTTGTATAATACCCACTTTGGCATGTATCTGTCCATCCCCATGCAACAACTGGAATACCTTCAGAGATACCTTACTGAAAAGGATACAAGTCATGAACAATAGGTTTTGCATGGACCACCTCAAAGATTTATTACTATACTCAATATCCTACAGAGTGCTTAGGGGTGGCATGTCTGGTATACAAGGCATCCTCCAACCTAATACAGATGGACCTTCTGAACATCAGCAAGTTAAATGGAATCCAAAATACTCAGCCCAGGTATCTAAACTAAATGTTATGGAAAGATGGATATATATCACAGAGGTTACCACTGTTCCAGAACAGACTATCCATAAAAATAAAATAAAGCTCATCCATCTGTATTCAAATGCAACTTGGATCTAAGGATGGGTAATAGAAAATGTACTCCAGGATTGCCCCTCATGCCACTAATGGATAGAGGCAGTTCCTAAATGCTGCATCCCTTATATGGGTCCCCTCAAATTATCTATGCAATGATCACAGTTATTCTCACTAGGGCTAATATACAATTATCAGACATGGGATAGGTAAGACCAATCAGAAAATGTTAATTCAAGCACCAAAAGGGAATTGGCTAAACTTAAAAAGTCCTCCAAGTGAACCTATGTTGTGGTAGTAAATAGTTATAAAAAGTTGCCCTTTTTAGATCACTAAGTGCCCCTCTCACCCTCCAATCTTCAACAGCTTCCAGCACCTATGATAAAGTACATTGCAAGATTGTAGGGTCTGCCTAAGTTAATAATGTATATGAAATGGGAAATGTGTTACTGTCACTGCATGGGCTGGAATTGTACATGTTGCAGAGGGAATTGGCTAAGCTTAAAAAGTCCTCCAATTGAACCGATGCTGTGGTAGTAAATAGTTATAAAAAATTGCCCTTTTTAGATCACTAAGTGCCCCTCTCACCCTTCACCCCCCCCCCATCTTCAACAGCTTCCGGCGCCTATAACAAAGTACATTGCAAGATTGTAGAGTCTGCCCTAAGTTAATAATGTACATGAAATGGAAAATGTGTTACTGTCACTGCATGGGCTGGAATTGTACATGTTGCAGATGAAACAAGGCTGTGATATTAATATAGTTTCTGGTCTAAACTGCAGTATTTTAAGATAGTAGAGAATAATGTGGTATTATAACAGGATATCAGAAAATGAGATCTTTATTACTGATTCATGATAACATGTTATAGAGGTACGAATTCACAAAAGGGAGGAGGAGGAGGAATCACATCAGACACAATCAGTTTTTAGACTGTCTGTCTGACTAGTATTCCATGTAAAATCATGTAACTGATGGAGTCCTAACAGAATTTATCCAAAATGACACCATATACCTACTTCTGTTAAATATGGAACATAATGGCTTTGTTATGGGGATATTGTCTTTTGTACCTTGTATCATTTTTTGAAGAAATAGCAGAGATACTTGATAAGGAATGACAATGCATAGAACTTATCTTCATCTTCATAAGACATTTAGTAGTATTCTGTATGATGGATTAGTTCAATGTATTAAATGTTAATCCATGTATAATTTAGTGGGTAAAACACTGATATGAAACAAGTCACTGTGAGGTTTTACCTCCCTATTCCAGAAGAAGATAATAATGATATCTCACAACGATCTCTGCTGGAGCTAGGTTGTTTTAGATTGTACTTGTCAGGTGTAAAATTTGTAAATGGGCTATGGATAACCAAATATGGCTGATGGTTTGTATACTGTATCATGAAATAAAAGATTATAAAGTTCCCCAGGATGTTTTCCATATAATACATATAATACATACCTTCAATGCTGTTTACCTCAGAGTTAATGTCAGCAAATGCAGCATCATGAGGCCTACCAAAAAAAAGACATTGTGAGAACAAAAAATAGTCATATCATTAAAAATGATACCCTCGTTAATGATCCATGGGCAAAGGTAGACAACAGTAATATGCTCTGTATACACAGTACAACAAAACAAAAAATGTTACATAACACACCATACTGACATACGCTGAAACATAAGTTTTACTATATAAATTAAAGCATATAAAGTTACTTGCGCCTCAGACACAACCTTCAAACTTAAATAACTATATGATTTGGGCAATCTGTTGCCTTCCAAATTCAGAAAACCATATGCTTTAGGTCATCTAATTCTAAAGACCGGCCCAGGGATTCAGCAAGCCTTGCACGGTGTGCAGGAATAGAGCAGGAGCTCCAGCAGGCAATATGTCTGCCGTGCGATCCAGGAATAAGCTGCAGGGATGTGTATGAGCGTTCCTGCACTAGTCCTGCACAGACTCAGCCCCTGTATGCAAATTATCCCATTTGCAGGTGAAATCCATGCAAATGAGATAAATTTGTGATCCAGGAAGCTGGAAGCTGGCCGTGTAGGACTTGTGTACACCGCGCACTGAGTTTTAAAGGGAAAAAAAGTAAACCAGGAAATAGCAGCTCTGTGCACATGTGAGCACTCTGTTTGGGCGGCATGCCCCTGGGCTTAAACAGGAAGGCAATGGGAAGGGAAAACAGCAGTAGAAAGGTAATCTAGGAGAACTAGCATAGCTGTCAGGTGAAATGTATCAGAATCAGCTAATTACACAGGCATCAGACCAACCCAGCCCAGAACACTACTATAAACTATGCAAACACCTTTCCCTCTGATTTTTCCCACATACTCTACACCAGTGTATACAAGCAGGGAACTTTTAACAAACAAAAACAACAAAATGATAGGGGCTGGAGCAGCTATCAGACATCAACATGTGGAAGAGGCTGAGGGTGGTGAGGATGAGAATGCTGTCGACCAACCCACAGTGAGGAGATGGAGAAGGGTGTACAGACCCAGGGTAACCTACCAGGGGCTACAAGAGCAGGAGATAGTGGAGTGCTATAGGGTGGACAGGGACCTCCTACAGCAAATTGCGGAGCTGTGCCGGCCATGCCTGACACACAGAACTAACAGAGGGGAACCCATCCCAGTGGATACCAAGGTATGTATAGGCCTAGGAATACTAGCCACAGGTACCTCCCAAAGCCCAACTGGGGATATCATGGGGATCTCATAGGTATCAGCATCCAGGGTATTCCACCAGTTCCTGGATGCCATGTCAGAACATGCCGATGAGCACATATATTTCCTCAACACCCATGAGGTGCTGGCCAGCAATATGCGTCACTTCCACCAAATAGCAGAATACCCTGAAGTAGTGGGTGCTATAGACTGCACGCACATATGCCTCAAAGCACCACCTAGTGAGTGGGGTAGGGTCTACATCAACCGCAAGGACTTCCCCTCCATCAACTGCCAGGTTGTGTGCGATGCCCAGGGCATTATAATGAATGTGTGTGCTGGCTGCCCTGAAAGCTATCACAATTCCCACATCTGGCATCTGATGCAGCTGCACCAGAGATTTGCCAATGGGGGCATCCCTTACGGTCACCTAGTGGGGGATGCTGGTTATGCACTAGAGCCATGGCTGATGACACCCATCAAAAATGCGCACACACTCGAGCAAGAACTCCATAATGAGGCACATGCAGTGACCAGAATTATAACAGAGCATATGTTTGGGATGCTCAAGTCATGGTTCCGGTGCCTGAACACATCCGGTGGAGCCTTGCAGTACTCACGAGCTACATGTACTCAAATTGTCATTGTATGTGCCATGCTACACAATATGATCCTGCAGAAATAGCTGCAGCTGGAACAGCATGGAGCAGGGATACACAGACCCCCACCAATGCCAAGGCCTGCACAGGCACAGAGTGACTCAGAGGAGGAACAATCCAGTTATGTTAGAAACCTGGGATGCAACTCCCAGACTTGTTCTGAGTTGATTCTAAATGACAAAAAAATACACTGAACCCACATACATTGCCAATATCCTGGCAAACAGGTTCAGTACAAACTTCTTCACCCCCTCCCCCCAAAAGAGCAAGTATCTATCCCGGCAGAGGGCTGCCTCCCAAACATCTCTGATGCTCAGGTGAAGGCTGCCCTCTCCAAAGCAAAAAACACTGCTTCCGTGGGACCAGATGGCATCCCAGGTTGCGTCCTACATGAACTCCAAGAGGAACTAATCCCTCAAATAAAATAGCTATACAATCTCAGCCTCACTACAGGATATGTGCCCACAGAATGGCGTACAGCAACAGTGGTCCCACTCCACAAAGGTGGAGCCTCTACAGACCCTGGAAACTATCTCCCCATAAGCCTGACTAGCTTAGTCTGCAAGGCTATGGAGAGGATCATCATGGAGCTCATAAACAAAGACATTAGGGACCTACAGACACTAGGTCCTACCCAGTTCGGCTTTGTCAAGGGCAGATCCTGCCTTTTGAACCTGGTTGACTTCTTTGAAACAGTCACCAAAGCCATAGAAGAAGGGAAGGTAGTCCACACAGCCTATCTGGACCTTGCAAAGGCATTTGACACAATACCCCACTCGGGCATCATAGATAAGCTATCCAGCTTAAATATAAACCCCTATGTCACAAGATGGGTCGCAAACTGGCTCAAAGACAGAACCCACAGAGTGAGAGTTGCTGGAGCCATGTCCGACTTGAAACCGGTCACAAGTGGCATCCCACAGGGTTCTGTCCTGGGACCACTCTTGTTCAGTATATACTTTTCCGAGGTACAGGCAAACATGGGAGGACTATGGCTCACCAAGTTTGCAGATGACTGCAAACTGGGCGCCATAATCAACTCTCCAGCTGACACAAACATCCTTCAAAAAGGTCTCACAGAGACAGATAACTGGTGCCAGCACCATGGTTTAAAGCTAAATGCCAAAATGTATAGTCATACCCTTTGGCAAAATGTGCCCACAAATTACCACATAGGCGGAAACCCATTAAGTACAGAGAAAGTTATTAGGGACCTGGGGACCCAAGTTGATAGCAATCTCTTCTTTGAAAACCACATTGCCAAAGTGGTTAGAAAGACCTTCTACATAGCCCACCTCATCACAAAGGGTTTCACATCTAGATCAAGAGAGGTAATCGTGCCTCTTTATTCATCCCTCATCAGGCCCATCATAGAATACAATGCCCCTTTTGGGATGTACCTTACCTGACACCTGCAGCAATTAGAAAGACCCCAAAAGTATCTCACCAAGAGGATCAAGGGTCTCAAACAGATGCCATATGCTGCTCGGTTAAAAAAACTCCAGCTCTACTCAGTTGCATACCGCCTACTTTGAGGCGATCTATGCCTGACATACAAAGCTATGTCAAATCCAGAATTAATGGACATGCTCCACCTCAGTAAATCTAAATCCCTTAGAGCCACACGCTCGAGGGACTTGAACCTCAGCACAGAAATAAATAGAACTTGCTGGAGGGACAGGTTCATAACCCAGAGGCTCCCTTCGCTCTGGAATAGAATTCCAGTTCATGTGAGGCAGAGCACCTCACTGAATCTTTTCAAAAAGAATCTCGATAGGTGGATGGGGGATCATAGGTTTGTCCCAGGGATTACTCCCGTGTCACTATTAGACAGAGGCATAGTAAACTAAACCTTAAAAAGGGCACAGTATACTCAAATCAAGGGGTGGCGTAAGCCATACAGAATCGGGCTAGGCTTATAATTGCCCCAGGGCAGACAGCCTAGTATGAACCTATGAACCTGCCCCAGTAGGCAGATGAAGGCGTGCCCAGTATGTCCTGGCCTTGGCAAATAGGCAATGCACAGCACATACACTGACACAGTAGGGACCCAGGGAATGACACCTCTCTCTGACTCACACATACAGTAAAAGGGATGCCAAACATGACACTACCTGTGCTCAACCATGTATAGGGAGTGTACTATGTGCATCCGACATAGGCAGCCCTCCAGCACCATCCTCAGTACTGGCTCACCCACAAGGTAAGTCACTCTCCTTACCAATTGCCGAATGGAGTAGTATGTGTTGTTACTTGTATCTATGGTATGGATGTGAGCATGCAAGGGAATCGGGTGGCTGAATGGGATGCCAGCAGATCGTAGACACCTATAGTGTCACCATGAGATCTGTAACAAATACTTGTGTCACCATAGTAGCCGTTGCTACACATGGTGACAAAACCCACTGCAGGAAATGTGCTGGGCCACGTGTGACATTATGACACCCACATGCCAGTCAGGGAGGTTCACATACCCAACAGCAGTCTCAGCCAGCAGGACAGGTGTATACAAACACAAACAAAAGCTGTGCTAAGGCCTCTGAATGATGCCTATGGGTAACCCTCCCCAGGCTTACACAGACAGACTACATCAGGTCAGGCAGCAGGATGTTAGTTCTGAAGGGTAAGAAGTCAGAAACTAATATGTACATCAGTCAAACCTAAGATTTGTAGTACACTGATATGCTTCTAGTCAGCATGATAGGTTAGAATACAGAATGAAAAGGAGTACCTGCCATACCAGTACACTCATAGCAAATGTGTACAAGTGTCAGGTGTGCCCCCCCAATCCCATGTAGACATGTAGAAACAGTCATCTGTGCCCCCCAATCCTGTGTAGACATGTAGAAACAGTCATCTGTGCCCCCCAATCCTGTGTAGACATGTAGAAACAGTCAGGTATGCCCCCCCATGCCTATGTAGAAACAGTCAGGTGTGCCCCCCGAATCCTGTGTAGAAACGTAGAAATAGTCAGGTGTGCCCCCCAATCGTGTGTAGAAATGTAGAAACAGTCAGGTGTGCCCCCCAATCCTATGTAGAAATGTAGTAACAGTCAGGTGCACCCCCCCAATCCTGTGTAGAAATGTAGAAACAGTCAGTTGTGCCCCCCCGATCCTGTGCAGAAATGTAGAAACAGTCAGGTGTGCCCCCCCAATTCTACATAGAAATGTAGTAACAGTCAGGTGTGCCCCCAGTCCTATTTAGACATGTAGTAACAGTCTGGTGTGCCCCCCCAATCTGATGTAGACATGTAGTAACATGTATGTGTAGGTATAATACCAGTGGAGCACAGATGAACTGAGATGGCCAAGGTAGCAGGATAGATTGTAGCATGTATACAACATGCAGGTATGCGTGTGTTAGGTTGGTGTGTGTTTCATATTGTGTGAGAGTGGTCAGTATGTATGCATGTTCAGGTTTGACCTGGTGGCCATTGCCAGCTACTGCCGATGACAGGGCCAAGTCCTCACAACTGTAGTGCCAAAGAAAATTCACCCCAGTATAACACATGCTAGCAGTAAGCCATTGTAAATGTATGGTGGTAATATGTGTCACCATCTGAAAGATGGACATGGCATGACTGTTGGGCTAGATATACAAGCAGTACACAGGGAAAAGTACCCAAGACATACAGTATATAATGTGTAACTGTGAAATGGACACTCTTGGAATTGTACATGCAGGTATGCATCACATTATCTGGGCATGTAGTAGGGAATACCAATGTCGTCTGGCCGAACACTTGCAGATCACAAAGGTGATAGGACTGATGTATTGGGAAATGGCTGATATTCCTGCATAAGCCAGCATATCTAGAATGCCCCATGCATATTTGTGAGTCAGATGCAAGCAGTGTCTATAGCACACATGCCCAGCTCACCTAAACACCACCCACAGGTACCTCTCTGGTCGTATCCCTGCTGTTGGGAATGGGTACAATATGACCCCCACCTGTGTATGGCAATAGTAAAAGAATGCAGCATGCAATGCAGGTGTCCCATGCAGGTGTGTCCCTAGCTGTAAGTAGCACCCTGCCAGCATCCACACCACCTGATCAATATTGATAGAAAGTACTGGCATGAACACCTAGCACATCTACCCTGTCACCCCAGGGGAATATACTGTATGGCAGTCTGGGACTATAGGACTGACAGAATGAAATGGCCTACTATAGCTGGCCTGCATCACCACCAGATGGCCTACAGGCCTCTGCCAAAGGCCTGCAGCTTGCCCATACTGCCAATGTATGTTATGTCATGGACACCCAAATAACATGACATTCCACATAAGCCATATGAAAGGCCAAGTGGACATACCACAGTAACATGTCCACCACGTGCCACTGCATGAACTGTGGACCAACACCAAAACACAGCTGTGTTGAGGAGATAACTATAGGGAAAGTATCAGAGAATGTATGCATAATGTATAGAAGAGGATAGAATAATGCAGAGGGGGTGGGAGCATGGGCAGCATGGAATGTGCAAGGTCCGACACAGCCATGTGCACATATTATCCTTGGCTGGAAACACAAATATGGGTGGCTACCAACCTGCCCGTACACCACAATAGGGGTAATGTTCTGACTTATGACCCCTGCCTCAGGGTAACCTATGTGAATATGTACAGCTGTGAGGTATTGCCACAGCAAGATAAGGCCATACTGTCATGTCGATAGATGTACAAGTATGGGATCCCCTACCAGCACTGTACCAAGGTGCTGAACTGGATACACAGACCCAGCAGCAAATGTCTGCAGCTCCCCCTCCAGAATGGCATAACTTTCCATGAATATGTAGGCATTTAACCACAATGCTGGACACAGCTGCATTCACCCTGTGTTCCCCAGGACATCACTGTGAGCAAAAATGTCCACCTGACAGTACCTGAGGACATAAAACATCACAGTGTATAACAGTACACATGTCTGAATATCTCTGCTAACACCAGTACCATGTCGCAGAAGCAGCACAGGCACAATCACCTACAGTACACACTATCCCTTGTACAGTTTGACCCCATATTGCAAACTGATTTACAGATATCCTGAAGAAACAGTTTGCTACCTGTAGGTGTAGAACACAAAGGTCTGAACTGGAGTACAAACTACCTGGAATGGATCCGCACATTCAATCCAGAAGGGCATACTGGGCATGCTCACACACTTAGAGAAATGAAGGCAATGTCAGACAACAACATACTGAAAGGTCATACTGGGCATGCTCACACACTTAAACAGATGAAGCCCATGTCTGCCAACAACAGTGGACCATACATATCTGACAGTTGCAGATGTTAGTGCATGCACTCATCAGTATGCACCAGTCATGCTTTGCACATACACCGGACAGGAATACACACATATATCCAAGGACAACACACTAGAATATGACAAATGTGCACATACATAGATGTGTGGAAGAGAGTGACAGTGGCAAAGGGCCTTCCATCATGAGGACTGTTCCACTCAGCACACAGCCAATTGGCTACAGCCACACGATGTGTAACTGTTACTCACTATAGAAATTAGCCACTGGTATCCCTCAGCATTACAGATTCTGTGGTGCAAGTCCTAGCTGTTCAACATGACTGTGCAGGGCAGTAGTCATCTATCAGTTGTATACCTGTACCTGCAGAATATAAACCTGTGTGTGCCTTAGTGTGGTGTATCTACATCTAGATGAATGGGTTATGGCCCATGCACACACACTGCCCTCCCCATAGCCCTACTATGACAAGCCTGCTGATGTCATTCTCTTTGAAATACACCTTTGGGAAACAGGTAGCCCAGTAATCTCTGTGGTGTGTCCTATAACTGTGTAATGCTGTAGGGTCATAAATTAGTAAGGTAGGAGTTCTGATCCCAGACATGACAACTATGTGTTTGTATGTGTGTGTCTCTGTCTGTGTAGCGAGCAATGCTTTTTAGGTTAGTCACACTCACTACAATTCAAATGCCCTACTTTGGCAAGGCTGCTGATGTCATTCACTTTGAAATACACCTTTAGGAAAGGAGTAGCACAGTAATCTCTGCAGCGCTTCCTATACCTGTGTAATGTAGTGTGATAAACTAGTTAGGTAGGAGTTCTAATCCCAGGCATGACAACTGTGTGTTTGTTTGTGTGTGTGTGTGTGTGTGTGTGTGTGTGTGTGTGTGTGTGTGTGTGTGTGTGTGTGTGTGTGTGTGTGTGTGTGTTTGTGTATGTGTGTGTGTCTCTGTCTGTGTAGGAAGCAATGCATTTTAGGCTAGTCACACTCACGACAAATCAAATGCCCTACTTTGGTAAGGCTCCTGATGTCATTCACTTTGAAATGTACCTTTGGGAAAGGAGTAGCCCAGTAATCTCCATGGTGCATCCTCTAATTGCGTAATACTGCAGTGTGATAAACTAGTTAGATAGAAGTTCTAATCCCAAACATAGCAACTGGGTGTGTGTGTTTGTGTGTCTCTGTCTGTGTAAGGAGCAATGCTTTTTAGGCTAGTCACACTCACTACAATTCAAAAGCCCTGCTTTGGCAAGGCTGCTGATGTCACTCACTTTGAAATACACCTTTGGGAAAGGAGTAGTCCAGTAATCTCCATGACATGTCCTATAACTGCATAATGCTGTAGTGTGATAAACTAGTTAAGTAGGAGATCTAATCCCAGACTTGAAACTGTGTGTGTGTCTCTGTCTGTGTAGGGAGCAATGCTTTTAAGGCTAGTCACACTCATGACAATTCAAATGCCCTACTTTGGCAAGCCTGCTGATGTCACTCACTTTGAACTACACCTTTGGGAAAGGAGTAACCCAGTAATCTACGTGGAGCATCCTATAACTGCGTGATGCTGTAGTGTGATAAACTAGTTAGGTATGAGTTCTAATTTCAGACATGGCAACAGTGTTTGTGCATGTGTGTGTCTCTGTGTAGGGAGCAATGCTTTCTAGGCTAGTCACACTCACGAAAATTTAAATTACCTACTTTGGCAAGCCTGCTGATGTCATTCACTGTGAAATACACCTTTGGGAAAAGAGTAACCTAGAAATATCTGTGGTGCATCCTATAACAGCGTAATTCTGTGGTGTGATACAGTACTTTGGTAGGGGTTCTATTCCCACACATGGCGAGTATGGATGTTTGTGTGTGTGTTTCTTTGTCTGTGTAGGGAGCAATGCTTTTTAGGCTAGTCACACTCACTACAATTCAAATGCCCTACTTTGGCAAGCCTGCTGATGTCATTCGCTGTGAAATACACCTTTGGGAAAAGAGTAGCCCAGCAATCTCCATGGTGCATCCTATAACAGTGTAATGATACAGTGTGTTATAGTACTTTGGTAGGGCTTCTATTCCCACACATGGCAAGTGTGGATGTGTGTGTGTTTCTTTGTCTGTGTTGGAAGCAATGCTTTTTAGTCTAGTCACTCTCATTACAATTCAAATGCCCTACTTTGGCAACCCTGCTGATGTCATTCACTGTGAAATATACCTTTGGGAAAGAAGTAGCCCAGTAATCTCCGTGGTGCATCCTATAAGAGTGTAATGTTGTAGTCATGTGATGCATTGTGGAGCGGGTTTTGCAAATTTCTTATATGGTGGCTCTATTATATATCACAATGTCCACCTTACAAAGATAACAGATGTAAAATAGCCGAGAGGCTGGGGTGTCAATCTATACCCCTACATGTGACATCAAGGCCTGGTGAACAAAGTTAGCAACCCTTGTATTACCCAGAGAACACTGTCAACTCATGTCTCATACACAAACACACTTGCCTAGGCAACAACCGCTATGTTGGTAGTACCCTGCATATTGCCTACAGATAGTAACCATGGCATGTTTGCAGTGGGCTACAGAAGACATGGCACCCTGTCCATCAGTACAATAGGCACGTACATGCAGACAGTGTGTCTTCACTATGTTCCCCACTGGAAGCCTGCAACACCTGTGGTGCCATCAAATGTGACCCACAAAGGACATACCATGCCTTAAACACATGCCCTGTATGGACAGATGCCACTGACACCAGGGAATACCTGTATCATGCTATCAATGTAGGTGCAAGGTCAACCTGATGTCCATTACCAGTTCCCGCCACATGACACCAGGACTGGCACATTTGATTATAACAATCTGTGTACACAACATGGGCCAGACACCCCAGATACAGTTCCAGATGTCACTGTACATGCACGTGGTATGTGTGCATATCCCAGTGTCCATGTCATGGACTAAAGAACACATACATGGCAAGCATTGCACAGCAATATCCACACACAATAGTTACCCAGGTGAGTGGATGGTGAATACAGTACCCACCTGTGTGGGCCAATCCAGACACTACACCCCTAAGCCACATTGTAGACCATTTTCATGTGGCCTGATGTGAAGGTATACCCTTCACCTAACCTTGTAAAGCCTTCTGGCACAGGCAACCACTACACACCCGTGAAGCAATTAACTCATGCATGTCAGTACTGGCAACTTGTGTCTGTTTATGTGGTGTATGATGCTTTTGACCACATTCACACTCACTACAACTTCCATTGGCATACTGAAGCATGCTATCTGATGTCGGACACCTTCACATACCCTTTGCCCATATAACCTCTGGATGACCCATGTGATACCTGCACATTACTGTATTGTGGCAAACTAGTTAGGAAGTGTATTCCTGACCCTGCCACATGTATCAATGTGTGTGAGTCCCTGAAAGGGTGTGGCTGTGTTGACGCTGACATCTCTTCATGTGGACAGGCACATGTACTACACCTACCGTATTGCTACCATATCACTGTTGCAGATGTCACTCACCATCACATATACGTTTGGAAAGTTCCTCAATGTGTAGGCTATGTGGTGCATACAATAACTGCATAGACATGTGATAGCAATACATAGTCAGTCAGGGGTATGAAACCCTGTACTGATAGGTGTGTGACACACACATGCTTAGGTTTTACTCTCCAGCCCCCTCCTTGACTTATGTTGTCTCTGTCTGTCTCTCTCACTCCCTGTCTGGTGGATGTGGAGAACTACACATGCTTTGCTTAGGCAGCAGCTTGTGTTTTGCATGAATTGCACCCCTACTCTAGCTGATTGCATGTGGAACAGCTGTGGTAACATTCCCATAGCCGATTGCATGGAAACACACTCCAGTATCTAGGAACATCATATTAGTGTTGGGCATTTTCATTTACTGTGAGCACGACCTAGATCTGGTGTTTTGCAAACAGCATCACAGATGGATTTGGGATTTACCTCTAACAACATACACTGTGGAAACAGGCCAACACACAGGAGGGGGATGTGCCTGATATGACTACAACAGAATGTAAGTGTTGCTATTCTGCATTTGGAGTATTGTTGGTTTAACAGGGTGTGTGTGGATATGGCTGGTCTACATGTTTTAAAACCTGTCATGACAGTGCTATGTTTTTGAGGAAACCACCATCTGTAGGGTCATCTTCAGACTGGGCAGTGTGTGGTGCCTTTTATTTCTTGTGTTGCTTGCAGAACAACCATCTGAAAACTGCAGAAGCATAGTGTGAGGACTGCAGTCAGTACATGTTGACAGCCATGAGTTATTGTCTTCGTATCCCTCATAGGACATATGGCACAACAAACCCTGTTATAAATGTATGAGGTTATCACAGCAACATGTCAGTATTGGCCCTGTGTTTGTGCCTCCAGCCACAATGCTGTCAACCTTTGTACATACGTCATGCAGTAAGAGGTGCATATGTTCTGTACACCATTATTTATTGACATTGTAGCTGATAACAAGCCAGTGAGATATCAGACTGCTACACATGTTATGTACAGTAGGAGTTATATTTGAGGACATAACCTGGGCATTCTGTGGTTGTGTGTACAGTACTGGGATCTGTGTACTTATGGTGACTGTCGACAGTGTGTGTATTGTGAATATGTACCTTGGCCTGTGTACAGAGTGTGGTAGATGTCATTGTTGTTGGTCCTGTTCTATCTGATGTTGCATGCTGCTCCAGTGTATGGTACCCTATCAGCTTACATGTTTGTAGGGCCAAACACACACATGTCCCATACCACAGACAGGCATTGGACCACAATGTGTAGTGGCCCAGTATATGTAAGGTTAGTGTGGGAGTGGCACATATGAGAATGGTGTTGATCAGACAGTCCATATACTGTAATATTAAGCTAGCTTACCATATGTGGCTGTATCTATGTTCACATCCGTTGTGGGTATGCAGTTTCACACAGGTGTCTGTTAATCTGTGCTGTGACATGCCTGTAGAGCCTGCTATATTTGCAGGTACATGTGTATTCCCCCATAAGAAATGTAGGCCAGTGTTGTGGCAGTCTGCCTGTAGTTTGCACAGTGCTTTGTTAAATGCCTAGCAGCTTAGTGTACTTACCCAGTATGATATGTCCAGATATTTGCCAGAAGTACTGCTGCTGGGCCACCATAACTGTCATGTATTTCTGACAAAGCAGTGGGGTGCTGTACAGATGTATGTCACTAACTAGTGGGTAGTTTGTGGCCATGTGACCTCTGCACCAGCAGTTATTATGTGTCAAGACAGACAGGAGTGTGTGAATGCATAACCTATGTGGGCATATGTATTCCAGTATTTACATGATATAACATCCACATTGTCAGGCTTGGTCCATATGTCTTGCGCTAAGGGGTTTTGTGTATACTTCTGGACTGACCAGAGTATGTCAGACTGTCCACATTTATTGAAAAATACACCAGCAAAAGAAGCAGTCAAATGGTGAGATAAAGAGAAATAGCTTTAATCCATATTATACATCCGTCCTGGTACCTCGGCAATTCGCCTTCAATGGAAAAAATATTCTAATGCACACATTCTCTTTTATATACTCATCAATTAAACAATCAATCAATTCATTAACTTATTAACCCTATAGGCACTTTAAATTGTCATCTAACATTCATTTAATATTATATATAGAAATTCATTTTATACATATTATACTACTTATAAAAAACAAACTGAAAAAACATATTCATTGTGTAATAATTCATGTTACTTTTCAAAACTTACAAATATAATCAATTATTCTGTAAAATACTTGTTACTAAACAAATTTAAATAAATATATATAACATTCAGATACAAATTTAGAAATAAATGAATAAATACACTCAAATTTCCTTATGATTCAAAAATTACACCACAACCATATGTTATGTTCATCCACTATCTAAATTCATCCCAACGGGAAATAATGTATGATACCCCATAATCATTCTATGCTCCAACCTATTTAGTGCGGCTTTAAAATTTCCTGTGTAAAAATGTGGTCTAGCTAATACACTAAATACAAAACCTTCCGTACTACCATTAGATCTGTACACATAGGATGTTCAGCTTTAACAATTGGCTCAAGTACTGGTGTCATTCTAAGGGGATCCAATGTCTGTCTGCCTGGGATGATATGTTGGATAAGCCACGCTGCTTCGCAAGGGATGGCTTACACCTGTCACCACTGGGCTACCGGATATTGGCTAAGGCTCTTGCCACCCCCATAGTGCCTTTTTTAGTCAAGGCTCAAAAGACAAACCCACCTCCTTAGAAAACAAAAATGGAAAAAAACTAAGGGTAATGCTGCTCAACGCCAGAAGTCTAAATCTCAAGATGCAGGCACTTGATGCACTCCTCAGCATGGAGAACATCGACGTCTGTGCAGTAACTGAAACCTGGTTCAAGGCTCCTAAGAGCACCCCAGCGCTACCAGGCTATACCTTGTATTATGCTTTTCGGCCCCAAAACCGGACGAACCACAAAGGAGGGAGTGCCCATATTCATAAAGGACACCCACACCTCCAGGTTAGTAGCAACACATGAAGAATCAGAGACCATACAGGTGCAACTAACCATAGGCAAAACTGCTATACAACTGGTAGCATGTTACAGACCACCCTCCCAATCTCAAGAACCCCACTCAGCCTTCCTGAAGACATTGGAGGATATGAATGTATCACAAAATACCATCATACTGGGAGACTTCAACTACCCAAACATAGATTGGGTACATTATTCTAGCCCCAATACCCTAGCCCAAAGGTTCCTGGAATTCATAAATTCAAATGCACTGAAACAACTAGTCACCTCTCCCACTAGGGGAGATAATATACTAGACCTGATCATCACAAACATGGTGACAAAATGCTCCACACCGGAAGTATACCCCTCACTAGTGAGATCTGATCACAAACTAATCACCCTGGATATACATATCCCACCTCCACCCCCAGCACAAAAGACCACAGTGAAATCTTCTCAAAAGCAGACTTCACTCTTCTTAAGACTGAGATGGTATCCTTTAAGCCCACTGTGCCAGTGGATACCACATCCCACAATGCCGAATCCTTCACAAATGCTTTCTATGGACATCTCCAAGAATGCATGGATCATGCAATCCCAAACAAATCCAAGTCCCTCTCCACCAAATGTAAGCGTCCTGTCTGGTGGACCTCAGCCATAAACAAATTGTATAACAAAAGAAGGAAGCTACTGCACATCAGAGTGAAATCCCATGAAGGGAAGATATCTCTGATCAACATTAGCAGAAAACTACGTTCTCTCATAAAACATCCAAGGCAAACTTTGAGAGAAAAATCGCTAAGGACACTAAAGATAACCACAAAGCCTTCTTCAGCTATGTTAGAAACCTGGGCGGAAATCCTCAGATATGCTCAGAGTTGGTTCACAACAACAGAAAATACACTGAACCCACAGATATTGCTAACATTCTGGCTGACAGGTTCAGTGCAAATTCCTTGCCTCCTTCACCCCCAAAAGAAGAAATACTTATCCCAGCTGAATGTAATCTCCCTGTCATCTCAGATGTCCAAGTGAGAACCACCATAAACAAAACAAAAAACACAGCATCAATGGGACCTGACGGTATCCCGTGGTGCGTGTTACGTGAACTCCAAGAGGAGCTAAACTCGCACATAAAAATGCTATTTAACCTTAGCCTTACTTCGGGATATGTACCTGAACACTGGCGTACAGCAACAGTGGTCCCACTCCACAAGGGGGGTGCCTCTACAGACCCTGGAAACTACTGCCCCATAAGCTTAACTAGCCTGGTCTGCAAAGCTATGGAAAGAATCATTATGGAACTCATAAACAGAGACATAGGGGACCTACAGACACTTGACCCCACCCAGTTCGGCTTTGTAAAGGGCAGATCCTGCCTTTTAAACCTGGTTGACTTTTTTGAAACAGTCACTAGAGCCATTGATGAGGGTAAAGCAGTCCATACAGCATACCTGGACTTGGCAATACCCCACTCAGGCATCATAGATAAGCTAAACAGCTTAAAAGTAAACCCTTATGTCACTAGATGGGTTGCAAACTGGTTAAAGGACAGAACCCATAAAGTTAAAATCGCTGGAGCAATGTCAGACTCAAAGCCAGTCACAAGTGGTGTCCCACAGGGATCTGTCCTGGGACCCCTCTTGTTCGGCATTTATTTCTCAGATGTTAAAGCAAACGTGGGAGGGCTGTGGCTGACAAAGTTTGCAGATGACTGCAAACTAGGTGCCATAGTCGATACACCAGCAGACACACACATCCTACAAAAAGGCCTCACTGAAATGGACAACTGGTGCCGTAGTCACAGCCTTAAACTAAATGCCAAAAAATGTATCATCCCTTTTGGAAAAAACAAAGTTCCCATAAATTATCACATAGACAGCAACCCACTAATTACGGAAAAAGTAATCAGAGACCTAGGTACCCAAGTAGACAGCGACCTCTCATTTGACACCCATGTTGCCAAAGTGGTTAGAAAAACATTCTACCTTGCACACCTCATCATGAAGGGATTCACATCCAGATCCAAGGATGTCATTGTACCCCTATATTCCTCCCTCATCAGACCCATGATTGAGTACAATGCCCCATTTGGTATGTACCTCACCCAGCACTTGCAACAGCTGGAGAGACCACAAAAGTACCTCACCAAAAGGATCAAGGGTCTCAAACATATGTCTTATTCTGCCAGACTAAAGAAACTTCAGCTCTATTCAGTAGCATACCGCCTGCTCAGAGGTGATCTCTGCCTGACGTACAAGGCCATGTCCAATCAGGATCTGATGGACATCCTCCACCTCAAAAAATCCAAATCCATCAGGACCACAAGAGCTAAAGACTTAAACCTTGGCACAAGTATGAATAGGACATGCTGGAGGGATAGATTCATAACCCAGAGGCTTCCCATGCTTTGGAACAGGATCCCAGTTCGTATTAGGCAAAGCCCCTCACTGACTCTCTTCAAGAGAAATCTTGATGAGTGGATGGGAGATCGTAAGTTTACCCCAGGGGTCACATCTGTGTCACTGCTAGACAGGGGCACAGTAAACTAATTCTATTATATAAAGGGACCTTCATTGTGCCACTACTAGACAGAGGCACAGTATTCTAGATTTATTCTGTACATCTTTGTACCATTTCATGGGGTGGCAAAAGCCACATCACTATGGCTAGGCTTACAAATGCCCCAGGGCAGATAGCCTAGTACTATACTATGAAACTATGAAACTATACACACACACACACACACACACACACACACACACACACACACACACACACACACACACACACACACACACACACACACACACACACACACACACACACACACACATATATATATATATATATATATATATATATATATATATATATATATACATATATATACACAAAGAGATCTACACATGGCCATATATATGATGCACTATGCATATGTGTATACATACATATGTATAAATATACATGTGTATGTACATGTAGACATATATCAACATATGTATATGTATATATCCATATTCCTGTCATGTGGAAACATCATGGTTGTGTATACCTTCCATATGTATCTCACTGTATGTATGTGATATGTTTACATTATGATAAAACAACATATGTGATGCAACAGTCAAATTAATAACAAGTACTACACAATTGTGGAAGTAAAGGCAATTGTTCGATACTAATCAATATGTGTACTGACAGATATAATGGAAAAACAACAGTTGTCATCACAGTAGTCATGGTGTAGTGGTTAAGTGTTGTGACTATAGTGTACAGGGTCCTGGGTTCAAAACCTGCAAGGACTGTTCATTTTGTTGCTGGGCAGACAGGGGCTGTTGGATACAGAATGGTAAGGCAGTTTGGAGCAGCTTTAAGTACATTTGTGCAGGTTTGTGTGAAGCTTAGCAGTGAAAAATTACAGGTAAATGTATGGGTGCTTACACAGTATAGGGCTTTGCTTACCAGTGCACAAATCAGCTTAGCTGTTATATTGGAGGAATGTTGATACCTGCTAAGCATGGCTTAGCCCTGGTAACCAGTTCTCACCACCCAGTCCGATAACATAGCAGGGTAATGACATCTGTAATACGTTTATGTAATGCCATGTACAATACATGCACCTATGTGCTGTCAGTACAGTAGCACGGGGTATGAGTGTCATGTCTGGGACACGCAAGTATATGAGACCTGTACAGCACTGTTATCCATGTGAATGTGTTACATACAGGGGTAGTAGCCCAGGGTACATGTTGTCACATTGGCATGTAGTGTATCATGGCGGTACTATGGTTGACAGTGCTTTCCCAGGCAAGAGTAGAGTGCTAAATGTAGTACTGACAACAAGCTCACCTGCAGGAATAGCTGGACTCTGAGGCCTCCCTGTTGTGTCCCTGGTGTGTGAACTATGTCACAGTATATATCCCCTACTGGATAATGATCTGACATGTGGAATGTAACTGTAGAGTACCGTCTGTACAGCACATGTTAGTGAGGGCTTCCAACATGTAGTTATGGAATACATAGTCAAGGTTCCTTTTGAAGAGGTCAAAGAGGCACTCTGCTTGACATGTATTCGAACCTATCCCTCCAGCATGTTTTGTTTATTTGATGACAAAGGTTTAGATCCTGGAGCGTGAGCTCTGAGGGATTGGGATTTCTTTTTTATGTAGCATGTCCAACAGGCTTGGGTTTTGCATGGCCTTTTGTTAAGTAGAGCAGAGATCTGAGCTGACGAGGCGATAGATACTGGAGTATTTTTGGAGTTTTTTTTGGGGCATCTGTCAGCCATCTACTTTTTTTGTGAGGTATTCTTTTTTTAGTGAGTGTTTTTTTACCCAGATGTCTTGAGATATCGAACGTGAGACCACTGTCCCACTGTGTCCCTAAGTCTCTTTATCACACTTTGTGTGTTTTTAGTGTACTGCCACCTATGGTAATTCATGGGATACATGTTTTTCCCCAAAGGAATAACAATACATTTCTTGGCATTGAGCTTGAGCCCATGGCTCTGGCACCAATTCTCTTAACAGTTTGCAGTCATCTGCAAACTTTGTTATAGAGAGTCTTAGTGTGTTGACCTACTTCAGAGAAGTAGATGCCAAACAAAAGCTGGCCCCAGGACTGAACCCTGTACTCCACTTGTCTTGTTGGAGCTGGAGCTGGATTTCAGTCAGCACATTTATAGTGTGTGGGTTAAGCCATTTAGCCACCCATTGCCATTGGATGACATATTAATGCCAACTAGTAAGTTTATCATATGATTCCAGAGTGGGGGGAGTGGTGGATGGTGTGTCAAAGGGGGCAGGGCAGGCTGTGGACCCCCTTACCTTTGGTCCAGGGCTCTGAGACTGATTCAAAGAAGTTAATCAGGTTCAGGCAACAGGATCGGCCCTTCACAAACCCAAACTGTGGGGCCCAGTGTTTGAAGGTTGCAGTGTTTGAAGGTTTTTACTTATAATATTTGCCATAACAGATAAGGCTTGCTCCTGGAGATAAACGATAAGGGTTGGGATCGGGATCCGATCCCCTGTGGGATTGGGATTGGGATAACTGTGCAAAAGTTTCTTCCTTTGTTGTAAAAAGTTGTTTTATGGGGGACCACCAGATTGGCTTCCTTTTTTTTTTTGAGAGCATTTTGGTATTTCTTGGGATTCATGCATGAGTGGATGTGCTCAGACATGCAGTAGTGTAGGATTCAGCAGTCAGCAGTTCCGTCTGCGTGGGTGTCATGTGTCATTTCACACTTGACCTAGAGAAGTAGGTTGTTGGAATTGTTTTTTTTTGATTGTGGTTTCTTTAGGGGGGGGGGGGGGGGGGATGTGGGTGGGGATTATGGTCAGACCTGACTAACGAGGGGAGACTAACAGGGGTATGGAGCATTGATTTCCATGGGTGAACATTCATGTGTTAGTATTGTTAGGGATAGGGGAGCCTATGGATTGGATTATGGTGGATTATATGGATAGTTGATCTATTCCAAATGGAATTTATAATTCAAGAACCATTTGGTATAAGTTAGAGTTAGTTAAGTTAGGTTCAGCAGTAGTTAAAGTAGGTATCATTATTATCTTTTTTGGTTTATGTTTATATTTTTGTAGTGAGAATCTTGGGTGTAGTGGAGAAAGGGGGATCTACCATCTCTGGCAAACATCGTGGGTCTCTCAATCATATCATCCCAGGCAGAGACATACTGATCCCTTTTTTGATGACCCCATAGCAGCCAATTGTTGAAAAGTCAATCATTTTATTATTATATTGGTATCATTCTGGGTGAAAGTAGGGCTACTCAAGGGCAGCTGACTGTAATTTTCTCCTTATTCAACCTGGTGAGAGGGACATCAGTGTTGGACTATATAGTCACCTATGACTAAAGTGTTTAGGTACATTTCTGCCTTAGGGGGGGGTGCTGGGTGGCACACTGGTGTGGTGTTGTGAACTACACATTGGTTGTCATCAAATGTCTGTCTGTCTCCACATTCATCCTACTGCATAGTTACTTGCCAAGCTGATGACTGCCAGTCCTGTACAGATGTGCAGATGGCAGGTATCCAGTTGGGATATGTACAGGAAACCTATGCTTGACTGACACTGACATGTCTACCCAGCTGTGTAAGAACTGACACATATAGGAGACAATACCCTGTACACAGCACATGCCACAGGTATCTCCACTACACTACCACAGTCAACAGAACATGCTTCGGTACAGGTCTCCATCACAGACACTAACCATGTGTTGTAGTACATGTTGCATACATGTCATTTTGATCTCCTCAGTGGCCATGTGCAGGATGCACCCAGAGGATTGGCTGATGCATTTCATTCACACCCTGAGGGTCATGACAGTAGTGTCTGTCGGTAGATGCCTGCTACCACCTGGCAGGTGGCAGGATAACTCTGTACACACAACCCTTGAACAACCCATCTCCCCCTTGGACAATAGCTAGGTACAGAGCTATGACCAACTGCAGGAATGCACCCCCGTACTGACTCATGTGTACATGTGCATGACTGAGTATAGCAGTGTCTGTGTGTTAGCACACCTGTACTTGGGAATTCCATGAGGGTCTTCACAACCAACCCAACACCTATTGCCATAGTCAGTTGTGGCTGCTGCTGTATGGACATTACATGCACCCTTTTAAGCTCCCCCCACATACTGGCTACACGAGCCTTGCAGTACCATCACAACAGTATTTTACAAATGAAGTGATAGGCATGAGATACCCATTGTGTTCTGGCATGTGTGTGTGTAGATGTGCATGTATGTATATCTGTAGGGTACAGCATTCCGGGGCCACATACTCCAATTACAATATCCATTGCCACACAGTAGTACAGATAGTGTTGTTGCTGCCCATAGGTGAGGCATGACAATGCAACACCCTACTATGCATGAGGCATGTGCATGAGATGCATATCCCTGTAGTACCACTGTTGGGGTATACTATGGATTGTATCGCAGTTACAGCCAATGTGTGATGGTGGGTATGTCAGAGTGTCATCATGGATTTTAGGGAAAACAATATCCACTGGGGGATGTGGGTGCTACGTATACAGTCATTACACCAAGGTACACCCGGTATATGTCCCATGTACCACTTTATGGTGACCACTGTCACGATCAATCATACAGGTAACTGATTCCACAATCTAGCGTACATCCACTCAGCCGTCACCGCACTCCCACCCCATGTTTAAGCATGGACAAACCACGGTTGATGAGGGCCGTCATCTCACCAGATCATCAACCCATGAGCTCGGTATAAGCACGGATGGCACCAGACAGTTCACAGAAGTTGTTGCTTGCAGATGTGAGAGCAGCCCTCTGCAGCCTCAGGCCATGTCTGGTGTAATGTTCCATATGTGCCTGCACCACCATGAAAGCCTGAAACATGCGCCTGGTGGTACCATTTGTGGAGCATCTGCCAGGGGCATGATGACCAGTGGCCCCACCACGAGCACCCTGGGACATTTGCCTATGTGGTGCCCTGCCAGACAACTGGCTATGCCTCCTGTGACCAGACACAGTAGGCATGGATACCACACTCTCCTGGGCACTGCCACCAAACACCAGCTGTCCCTCCATTATGGCCACTGGTGGTGGGGTATGTATAGGCACTGAAACTGTGTGCGGGGTTGGGGTGGCTAAAAGGGATGTGTCCAGATACAGCCATCCTTAGCATCTCCAAAAAGAAAAAGAAAACTGAAAACACTCTAAAACAACAAATGTTTAATCCAAGTTTGTTGTTTTAGAGTGTTTCCAGTTTTCTTTTTCTTTTTGGATTTGATTTTGTGACTGATAACTGGTTAACTGCCTCACAGCTGTTTTTTGGATGCCATTCTTAGCATCCTTAGGATCCCTGATGCAGAGCTGACACCCCAACCCCATCTTCAGCCTTTTTGCAAATGCTTGACAAGTAAGGTCTACACACGTAAGTCAGTTTGCAGTGTCCTATGCACCGAACACCACATGTTACAGCCTAGTCCCAGCTGATAATGTGGACCACAGTAATACATTATGCCATAGTGTAACTCTGTAACAGTTGCCATTGTACTACTGGTATATACACTGTTGTTGCACTGTATACGGGTGATGTTTCACACATGTCCCTACTGTAGGCCATGTCTCCTACCATTATGTTACCCCCTGTGGTCACATTCTGCAATGACAGGATGTTAGTTATCTTGCAAGTGTCTGACATACCCTTCCAATACCCCATCATGGCCACCACTGTGATGCCATGCATTTAACAGCAACAATATGTGCACATGTACAGCATGCATTCTGGATAGATGTGTTAGATGTGTGCATGGAATATACCATAGCCATTACATGCCCGGTGTATTGGCAAGCATCAACATAAACCATACTCACCAGCTACAGGCTGCTGCCTTGGTGATATACCGGAAGGACCAACATAAGAGGGTGAGAGATGCAAAGCCAGTGGCCACACCTGTGGCATTGCTACAGGGTGGGTGCAGCATTACAGTACATGTCCACAATGCTACCATGTATGCACATCTGTTTATCACTACTATGCAGCAGCAGACTATATCTATGACATGCCAGATATACATGATCTACCTGTACAGATGTGAATGCATACACAACAGTGGTCTACTGATGTACCCTGTGGCCTTACCTGCATGCTTCTCAGCCGGTGTGTGTGTAGCATCCACCTCCACAATGGTGTCCTGCAATTGTTGGCTATGCGGACAGGCAGGTGTCATGAGGCTGGTGAGGAGCTCCTCAACACGTGTAAGTGGGGAATGGATGGCATGGGCCCCCTCTGTTGTAAGGTTATCCACTCGGACTGCAGCAGCATACCGACGGGCATTGTGAAGCAGGTCAGAACAATGATGCTGGACCTGCTCATAACTGAGGTTGTGCAGTCCAACATCATTGACCCTGTGGACTAGGTCGTTCCATAGGGTAGTCTGCTCCTGCTGCTCATGGGCGGCTTGGCCAAACAGGACAGGGTAGTGCTGGATTAGGTGATTTAGCACTATTTCATTCTCAGCAGCTAAGTAAGTTGGGAGCCGTCCATGTGACATCTTGCCTGAAAAACATAAAGATGCAAACAGGTCTGAGCAACTCATACAGCAAGGTTACCACAGTTCTTAATACACATCTCTGTCACCCCCCACCATATCAGTGACAACAAACTGTACACACAACTAAATAGGTATGGCTACAGCTTACCTACCAGTGGGACAGATATTGTATTGTACCACACTTTGTGCTATGTGTTTATAGCCATGTTCCCTGTGTGGACACTATCATTGCTGCCCTGTTGCAGACTATTCACCTGCATGCCATTGTCAGGGCCACTATGGTTCCATATATGCCTGTGGTATGCTTGCTATGTGATTGCTGCACATCTGACATTCTGTGTTATTGGGGATATCTATACATGCTGTTGGACATTTTCCGGGATTGTGTAGAGTATTACTACCCACATATGTTCTATAACAGTGACACAATAGCATGTTTAGGGCATATTTGCCAGCAGAAACACCTCGCCAAACTCATCTGCCCATGTTGCCAGGCCACATCACATGTGGGACCCACCCTGGGGCCTTTTCATGTACTGGTCCAGCACTACCTTCAGGTGGAACCAACTCAAGGGGATGTTGTCCCCCCCCAGGGGTACACACAGACATGATCTTGTCCCTTGAGGTCAGGTCCAGGATCTGTTCTGCCACTTATAGACACAGCCTAACATTCGGGGAGGTATATGTAGGGCCAGATTGCAGGTAAACTTATTACACACCTATGGCATTCCAGCATGCTGCAATACAGGTTAACCTGCGTATCCTGCAAGTGGTGGGCTGTGGAACCCACATGTCCATCATTATGGCATTACTTCCACCACCAGCTATTGGCTGCAGTAATATGCATGCTTCCCATTACACAACACACACTTTGATGGCTTGCATCTTATCGGTCAGTGCTGCTCTGCACAGTTGACGGGTATGGCCCACTACCCACAGGGACAGACTCTATTGTCCTTAGCAGTTGTTCAGCTGAACATCATTACAACAGCAACACCTGATGGCACATATAAATCATTCCACATCATCTATCCCATTATTATGGACCAAGTACTACAGTCAATTACATGCATATATACTTCACACACTTGTTGTGGGAATGATGTCTCTTCTGGATAGTTTGCTGGATGGATGTTTTTTTTTTTTGACTTTCACTTATTCTCTCTCTCTCTGTCTCGGTCTCTCTCCAGTAAATGGATTGAGCTGCTTTGAATAGATTGCAGCATGGATGTTGTAGGTGATGCACATGATCAGGTGATGGCCTCTGCATCAATCAGTGTCCTCCACTTGCTACATGCATGTAGCATGCTGTGTAGTACTTCCAATTACCACTGTCATGGCAACCCACTGCTATAAATCCCTACGTCATGTGGGCGTGGTTCCTTTACCTTTCCTGTATGGTGGACATCCTTCCTGTGTGTGCGCAGCAGTGTTACAGACAGGAGGTAGCAATACCTATTACAAGAGAACTTGCACACTCAGGCCAGCTACATATTTGTGTGAGGTTCCACACCTACAGATAGAGAGTGTGAGTAGTGCTGTTGTATGCATTGTATAGCACTAGTGTTACAGGGTTTGTGTGTACATACTAGTTTAACATGGAATGCGTTCTGTCTGCATAGCTCTTAAATGTGGGCCTATCCACTTGATGGCCAGAGGTGTGCCTGTTATGTTTTGTCTGTTCACCACACAGGTCTTGTGTCAGATATATCATTGGCAGTGTGTGTGTTGAGTGCTATTAGTGCATGGCTACATCCATTTGTGTTTCTAACTTCATATTCTTGACTAAGGGTATGTTGCAGACTATCCTGTAACAACAGCAACTTGCTTAGTGTATGACAACACTATTTCACATATGGGCCTATGTTCCAGCCTCTGTCCTCCACCTACATACCAGGCTTTGTCCATATGACATACTGTCAGGGGTTATACCTGCAAACACAGTACTGAAGACACAAACACAAACTCTGGAAAACAGATGTCTTCTCAATTGACCAGAAATCCATTTTATTATGGTAAAACAATAACACCGAGGTCCATTAAGATGAAATGCTCTTCGTTTAGCCAAACTTCTTCAGATACAAGGCAAACCAAGATACACTTTTATAAGTCACTACTAATTAAACTTAATTAAACATGTAGTTAAAACCAATTAACTTTTAAAAAAACTTTTAAAAGGACACTGTACCCATAGGTTTACAAAAAAACCTTAATAACTATGTAGAACTCAGCAATATGTGCATCGTCTATGCTGTCCATGAGTATGTGGTAGTATATGTGAGGTGTAAAAGCATGCCACATATATAAATTAAAAATAAAAAATACATATACAAAGAATGTATATATATATATATATATATATATATATATATATATTGATTATAAATAAAGTATATGTCACAATAGTAGCAGTAAGTAACATCAAGATAACTAATCCACAAGTTACATGGCCCAATTGGCTAAGATAATTGTTAAAAAACAAGGGCCAGAATACACTACAAATACAGTTGTTACCTCTCCAGGCTTTTTAATTTTAGGACACATGCTAGGGAACAAACTTCATTCAAACCTGGGGGACATGAAGCATTCAGTCTTAGCTACCAATTAGTTCAAGTTTCTCCAACAAAAGAGAAGTAGCACTGCCTCGAATGTCAGTGGCAACGTGGTCAATAGCCCCAAATTTAAATTTGTGTAATGGATTCGATACAGTG